>NC_134703.1:41922304-42131304 GCF_043290135.1 Rhipicephalus microplus
ATCAGAGCATATCTGCGGAGCGAATTATGATCAGTGGGGCGAATCGTCCACCATGCATCCATCCCTGCCTATGTTCATCCGTGTGTGTGTGTCCATTCACGCATCCGTTCGTGGGTCCGTTCATCCATATATCTGTCTGTCTGTCTGTCCGTCCGTGCATGCGTCCATAGAATGCAGGTGGCGCGCGGGTGACACCGACAAGACGCGAGCTAAGGAAGCCGAGCGCAAGTCTTCAACGCGCCGGCCGCTCTGATTCTTGCATGCCCCACCAACAATCTACCACGTACGGTGACTATCCAGGAGACTGAGGGTGGCACTCCTTCCTCGCGCACCCAAGCACAACTCGCGCAACTGCCATTCAGAAAGCGATACAGCGCCATTTAGAATATCCTCAGCCAACTGCAGTTTGTATGTACTTCTGTGAGACAGCGCTGTCTATTATACTGTTTGCAATATACTGCCTTCTTTTTTTTCTCTTCTCTTCTTTTCTCGGTTTCTCGCCTCTTCTTCTCTCGGTTATGCCACACGCAGGACAAGGTAGTCTAAGAGGAGCTTCGCCTTTAAAATCATTTCGCAAGTGTGGGTTCACTTTCCGCAGACATCAAATTGTAAGAACACGAGAATTCAATGCAACCATTGCGTAGAACTGTGTAGCAATGCGCAAAGAAGTAATTCAACCGCACCGCACTGTGTAGGCTTAACCTCTCAGCCCGTGTTGAGGCTTACGCGTTTTACCTTTCCTACGCTTGCATACAGTCCTGGCTCACCCACGCTCCGGCCCTTCTGAGGTGCTCATATGTCCTCGAGGTGATGCCACTGCCGGGCATTCAGAAAATGGGACAAGCGTGCAAACAGTGGGCGTCAAGAAACAGAATCGGTACGCAGGCTTCTCAGCCGAATAACAAATAAGTGGAGGAGTATATGTATTCCCGCGAGCTCAGTGATTGAAAAACCCTCTAGCTAAGAATCCCGAGGCAGGAAGAATGCAAAAACAACTCTGCGTCGCGAGGAAAAAAAAATAACACGTTCCATCTTGTACAAGGAGGCAGCCATGACACTAGCCCCTAGGCTCTTTTTTTTTCGTTCTATTTCACACATCGTCTGGACGCATATGCCTTGCGGTGAAGCTGGACTTCAATCAGCGCGTTGTGCAGCGTTATGTACGAAGAGAACTTTGCTCAATCATTCTAATCATGGTTTGTCGTTGTCAGTGACATGCTTGAGGTAAAGCTATGAAATAAATATAAAATGCAGACGCTATTTTCCATTTCCGGTCTGTTCTTCACAGCTGAGAACTCGAAACAAGAAAAAGCGTGTTAAACGCTCATGTTTGCCGGATGTAGGTTTCTGTTTGTTTGTTTGTTTGTTTGTTTGTTTGTTTGTTTGTTTGTTTGTTTGTTTGTTTTTTGCATTCGTTCCTGAAAAGTGAGCAGCGAGCGAGAACGAAGTTTTTTGGGCCTCTAAGCAAGTTAGTTTCGTTTATTTCACTTTGATATGAAACTCGACCGCGAACGTAAAGCATATCGCGAATATGCAGCACAAAACGCTTGTACAACACATTGGACAATGCTCACCAAACCTTTATTGACTACCCGCCATGTGTGGGTGTGTGTGGGTGGGGGGAGGTAAGCGCGGTGGTTGGGTGGGTAGGTCATTAGAGCAATGAATACTTTCGAAGTTTGTAGTGTATGGGCGAACGAAATATTCACTCCAATAGCCCCCCCCCCTCTTCTGACATTTGTTAGTTTAAGTACGACTTGGTCGGCTGAATATCAGTATACTTTAGTGAAGCAACATCAAATGATTAGATGATTGACTCCAGAACATGAACCTGGCTTTTAATATCAGCAGATTTTGTACAAGGCTCAGGTCTCTGGTGGCAGAATACGTGGTGCCCCATGTCCAAAAAAAAAAGGCAAAATGTTAGCCGTGAGCCATAATTTATCAGTGCTTGTTCATTGTAATCGATACTGCTGCTGAATTTCAGATGCCAACTGCCTTGCAAATGTAAGGTGCTTTTTCAAATATCTTAAAGTGGGAAACATAGGTAACGTCCGTGCACAAGCTGCCATGACTCTGTGCTCGTATTAATCTTGCGTTATGCTAAAAAAAGCAAGAAAATATGTAAGGTGTATACTTCAGATCTCATTGTTCAATATCTTGAGGACTGTGAAAATTGGCACATTAACGAACGAACAAAAAATAACAAACGAATAAATGAATCAGACATGTCACACTGTGAATGTAAGAGCTCTCTCATGATCCACAAAGAGTAATTCCGCTATCGCTGTTGTATTGGTATATCTATATAACTTTTAAAAGCCACCCAACTTCTCAACAACCGCAAAGGCAACATCATCACACATACACCTACAGTGATAAAAGAGAGAGAGAGGTTGAGAGAGAAATACAGGCAGCTTAATTAGGCTGCACTTTGTTTTTTGCTACCACACGGAAAGAAAGGTAAAGAAAGAAGAACAGAAAGGGATAACATTGGATACGTGCACATGTGAACGACAGGGTCATAGCTTCCTACTTTTTCTTATCTCATTGTAGAATGCCGTTGGGACGCAGTTTTCAAATTACATTTGTGAACGCACTCACCGCAAATGGCGTAACGCAGAAATAAGGCTAGGGTTTACGTGTAGTCTGTGCAGTGTGGCACACGGTTAAGTGGAGGAGGTTTCGACCAACAACACATCAGACAGTGTTGCGAATCACACTGTTTATATTTTAATACCAATAAATATGGAACCAGAAGCTTTTAGTAAAAAAAAAAAAACAGCATCTCTCTTTCTTCGTAAGTTGCGTCGCAGCTGCCATTTTACAGTGGCGTTGATATTTACAGTCGTGCTACGAGGCGTACCGAGCTGTTGAAAACAGACAAGCAAGCAACCAAGAACCAAGGAAAAGTAATAAAAAAAACTGCGTCAAGCGATACCACTCTGGGGAGGAGCAAACATGCACTGAATAAGTTATGGCCAAGTTCTCAGGATCATATCAGTAAACATTGAGTTTTTTGGTCTTGTGCGCGTTTTTTTTTCTTTTCATAATTTCTTGTAGCGTATGCGTCTTCTGTTATCATATTAAGGAATAAGGACGCATGTGTAACAACTATGCGACAACACTGACGAAAACACATCGCTGTCATCACAGAAGTAAAGACGCCCCTTTGGAAGTAAAAAATGTCACCTCCTTCTCCCACCCCTTATAAGCTATGCAAAAGCAAACAAAAACACGTATACATGTAGGAGAGTTGAAACCGAGTGTAACAAGAAGCAAAATATTTTCCATGCATCGCTTTTTTTTTGTTTCCTTTTTCCCGTCTGTCTGCGCTCCATAACTCACTATTACTTCCGCTTCAACACTGTTCCGCATTCGCTCCCTCGAGAGAGTGCGCATTCTTTGCAGCACGGTTTTAGCGACGGGCTCGACGAATCGTAAATCAATAAGCCGGTGCGTAAGGCATTTCCCAAAATACCTCTCACTCCCGCTGTCCCCGACCGGAGCGCAGCAGTGCGTAGTGTATACTCCATTCGATGGAGACGACCCGAACGCGGCACTGCACTGTGATTTGCGTCACTCCAACGACTTCGCGAGCGATATACGGCGGCGGCGGCGAAAACGAGGTGATGGCGCAACCTTCCAGAGGAACGTCGATGCGAGGTTGAGGCCGAGTGTGGTTTAGGTTACGCGATATGGGCAGCGCTCCTTCCGACAGCCCCACAGGATTTGGCGACGCGGTTCGGCGACGCACGCTCTCAGCGTCATGCCACATACGCGTGATGCCAGTGACGGAAAGCGGGTTTTAGCGGCAGCAAAACGACCGGAATAGCCGAATCCGTCTCGTCGCGTAACCAGTGTCTATTAAGAAAGCTCTAGCAGTGCCCATAGGCATGAAGAAAACAAGTTTGGGCAAACTGGTACCTATCGATTGTGTTCGTGTGGTTTTGTCTTCGTCTTCTCAGCGGTGCGCGATAACGTAACAACGACAATGACTATAGCGCTTAACCACAGAACTTTACGCTACTTTTCCATGGTCAAATTCACAGTTTCTTCCAAGCAGCGCTTGCAAGAAACTGCAACGACCATTCGATTGCGAGCAGCGCTTACAGGCGTAAAAGCTGCTTGCAATGGAATGGTGGTCTTACCTACTAACAAGAAAGACATCATGCAGGGCTGAATAGAGTTTGTTCTTTGGAACAGTTACAGCGTAACACTTTCATCTCTTTTTCAATTAGGTCCTTGAGGTTTTCGAGTTTGACATCTGACATGAACAGGGTCCAGTCTGGGCAACAGTTTCGTATCTGTAAACGCAACAACTCAATCATTTTCCAGCTGAGCGTATTGCGATGGAGTCGCGCAAATAGGACACAAACTGAAGAAGGGGGGGGGGGGGGGGAGGTATATTATGTCGACCTCTCACGACACAGGTGAGAAATGTGACAGGTAACAAGGATAGCGTTTTCACCATTATATCGAGTTTAGGTTTACGCACATCCTGACACGAGCATGCCGGCTTAAAACACAAAAAGAAATCGGATCGAATTTCTCCGAGGCCAATGAACTCACGGAGATATCAGTGTTGGGGAAAAGCTGCAGTGACTGAGCAGTTAAGATTTCCCAGTATCGAAGCTAAATGAAAAAAAAACATGAAAGCACTGTTTTGTGACGACGACTTAGAAAACATTTTTCAGACTATACCACCATGCACCACTGACATCGCTTGTTTAAATAGCATGCAAACTACTGCGCTTGTAAACCCAAGTTGCTGGAATGTTCCACCCCAACTGGGAGCTGAATTATTACAATGTAAGAAGCGCTGCTGTAGTAAGTGGAAAAGTGAGCATTATACATGACAATTCATTTCCAACTAAATGTGAACACTGTTGAGACAAACGAAGTAGTGCTGATAAACATAAATGCGTTTAGTTTGTATTACCAACATACATGCGCTTAACTAAGTAAGCGCGCCACAACAAGAACAAACTCAACTACCATGATCATGGTAAAAAACAAGACTTATCCCCGTATTCAGAAATGCTGCTTGGTTTGAACTCGACTTGCTACCGACTTCAATGCAGCAGAAACGCGTTTCCAACGCACTGTCTTTAGGCGGTGTCAATCAAGGCGGCACGAGCGCACAGACGCGTTTTGAACGCGCTGCATTCAAGGCAGTTTCAAGTCAATTTCAAGTCAAGGAGTCTTTTTGAATACGAGGGTTAAGCACAATGATAGTACATTATCACAGAAACTGCGGCATACACCAAACAGTTCCTCAGCTTGGCACATTTCACCATGGAGAGCCGATGTAAAGTTCAGGTGCAAAAGACAATGCGTTTGCAATGCGCGCCCAAATGTCGTCAGAAGAGGTCACATTGTTGTCAGTGGCAATAAGTTCTTGTTTTTTTATCACCGACAAGTTCACTCTTCCATTGTGAAACAAGTTGTCCTTGAGAGGCAACAGTTCTACTCTGCAAGGTGGGCAAACAATGCTTGCTGGTACCGAAATTTCAGATATCGCTTTAGCCCATGTTGTCTTTGGTATGATTTTAGTGCGGCCTCGCGGTCGTCTCGCCCTTGATTTTTTCGCACTCCTACGTTGCTTTGAAGACAAACTCTCATCCGATGAAATGTCCGTGTCTGAGTGAGGTGAAGCAAAGTTATTGACCGCATGCTTTCGCTTTTGAGCATTTGAGCGCGAAAGCAGATCACGTAGCTGTCTTTTTTTGGTTGACAGGTTTTCGAAGTAACCAATAGGCTTCTCATTGTGGCCCTTTCCCAGTGCATTAATGAAGTACTGGTTTTCTGTTGGAGGCACTATCAACAAGTCTTGTGTTGAAGATGCACCAAAGCCATTGCATGCAGAAGGGTTCACAAATGACCCTGAAGATGGCTTTGAACACATTTCAGTGTCCGAGTTGTCTGGTGAGGCCTTATCTTCTGATGAAATCTCTTCCTCATCAGGGATGTAGGTGGGATCTTCATCGGAGCTTCTAACAGCTTTTATGTAATCTGACAAGTCATCCGTGTCAGAAAAGTCTTCACTGGCTGATGAAGTGCGTTCAGCCAGAATGACAAGAGGCTCAATAGTATCTTTGATACCTTTCCAAGGTGACTTTTGGGAGAATCTCGCAGTCACATGTTTGACATGAGTAACACCACCTGATGTTTTTACAGCCAGAGATTCCTCGTCGTCAGAGGAGCTGATATTGATGGCGTCTTCAGTAGTATTTGTAGGAATGGAAGTAACAGCTTTCTTGTACTGAAAGGTGCCCAGGTCCTTCCCGTCCCAATGCAGACGAAGCGTGCGATCCTTAAATACCATTTGGTGATTTATTCCGCTCTCAAGGAAGGCCTCAATGCCTCGTCTGATTTCTTGTAGCGACAGTTTGGAAACTACGTCAGAGCTGACTATAATACGGTCCCACGAGCTATTCAGTACATCTCTATCATGCGAGCAATTGGGACGCTGCTTTTCATTTCGCATGATTTTGTCCAAACACGAAGCTTTTTGTGCCTGCGTTTGTGGGCTTGTATCCTGCTGCTTCGCCCAAGAGGATGAGGTGACAAGCTTATCACGCTTCCACACTTGTGTAGAGATCTTCTTGAAGCGCTGTGCAGTTTGGTTAGCACTTACATCTGCTTTTTGAGGGGCTGGTAACAAATGCGGCTCCTTTTTGCTTTTCGGGGCGTTGACTGCACGTGCTTCATTGAGTTGTGGTAACCCATTAATCTGCTGAATTGTAGATCCCTGCTTCGCAGCTCGGACAGCCACGGTGGAGTGCAGAGATGCCTGAATAATACCCGGTTTCATCAGCTTATCGGCGTCAACTGCATTTACTTTGCTGACATCCATACCTTGGAGCATGTTGGCTTCACTGCTCTTGCTCACTGGCCGGGCATTCACACGTTCTAGACGAACTGAGCCAAGCTGCTGGTTTGTCCGGAGTAGTCGCTCGCTTGGTGGTACACTCTTGGAGGCTGAATTAGGAACCGTTTGAACGTTAGGAATGCCTGAAGGCAGTGTTGTATTTTCAAACTGATTTGATGCCAAGCCTAATGACAGCTGCGGACTTAAGAAAGCAACATTAATTATAGGTGGTGGAAAACACATGTTCTGCTGCTGGCTTGAAGTATTTGAGTGCAAGTTTGTTGCACTTTCTGTCGACGGGGGATGGCCAGTGTGGACATATGAATAACCCGGGGTAAGTGCTATAGCTGTATTTATGACTGTAATCAAAGGCTGTGCCGGCATCGATATTGTTGCCGCTGGCACCTGGCTCGAGCGGGTAGTATCAAATGCAGGTATAGGAAGAACTGAACTTGGTTGCTCGCTTGGTTGAGCTACCTGTACGTTCGCCAATGCACTTGCAGTTGACTGTGAAGGAACTACACGAACAAAGCTTTGATAAGCCGATGGTTGTGCGGCAACCAAAATGTGGGGCTCTTGCGAAGATGAATCTGTAGATGTCTGAAGCGGGTTAAAGCATGCCGGGAACAGGTTCAGTGAGGCCGAGTTAAGGGTTACTGGCATCAGTATTTTAACTTCAGCTAATGCAGTGCTCACCTGGGAATCCGCGTGTGACCTCCTCTCGTACTTACGGTCACTCGCGTTCTTCTGAACACGTGGCACACGGTCAGCGTCACGCGGCATAGTAGGGTCTGTATTTGCCACTTCTTCAAGTAGCCGGGCTGCATCAGATGAGGTTACGTTTCCAACGGTTCCAGGGATATTGACGCGAATATTGGGTGCGCTTGAAGGGCTCACAACAAAGCCGGCGACGTTCGTGACGAATGGTGATGAAAAAACTTGATTTATAGGCTCGCTGCATTCTCGCTCCGAAGGCAGGCTATCTTCGTCCATCTTCGCATGCAGTGAAACAGCGCACTCAGAAGTCAACAAAGTTGGCGTTCCATCTCACTCACCCGATCGTCGAGATGCAGTCACCGTTTGGGGCCCGTAACTGGCTGTTCACAATTGAGAAACGCAGCGCATGCACACCGACCAATGTTTAAAGCAGACGTTGTGAACGCCGGCATCAAGTGGACTTCTTGTGGCAGCACAGCCAACGCTACGAAGCCCAAGCACGCACGCTTTTTTACTACGCTTCTGCATGTAGTCTGCCAACGCTATAACGTTTGAATTACGTAGCAGAAATAAATGCATAAATTGAAAAAAAATATTTAATATGCTCAAGATCGTTTGAATTATTATCAAGAATGCTTATCTGGTGTGGCATTTTCGCTTTTTGCTGTCTCTATTTTTTTTGGGTTGTCCGGTACCGTTTCACCTTTTTCCCACCCCAGCAAACAACGATGGCATCGCTAGGTTGCAGGAAGCTCACGTCGAAGGTTGTGAGCGACCATGAGCGCGTGTTCATGAGGTGCTCTTCTATCTATCGAGCTCATATAAAAAAAAACAGCGGTGCTTCGTCGAATGCTTCGTTTCCCGCCTGAACAATCGCCGACAAAGAAGACATCTGCGAATGATAGATACCATAAGCTCAAGTTGGTCTCTATACGAGACAGTCACCTTGAAAAAAAAGTGACACTGGTGACCTGTCAGTCTTCGGCAAGACCAGCTGCTTTAAAGCAAGATTTCGATTATAAACTGTACGTAAACGCAATGACCCTTTTCGTTGTCGATATTTCGGTTGTCTAATATTGCTGATAATATCGCCCTAAGGATCGTGCGCTGTAACATCATACCCGTCAGCGCATATGGTGGGAACGATTCTTAGAGCTTTGTGATGATAGGAGTTTCGGAGAATGAAATCGCCAGTGCTAAGCTCCGCCTGGGCAACAGGAGGCACGTCCATGTTTATTATGTGGCTGACAGTGTGAAAACAGCGTTCGTGACTGAGATGAGTGCGTTTCTCCCGCTAGCATTTACGAACGTGAGACGCCCGCTTCATGCCCGCTCCTGACCAGTCGTGGCCAAGATATATCTGCGACCCGCCAATGCCTTCGCGTCCGCAAACAAAATAACGTGAGTGTCTCAGAAACTTCTTGCATCTCTAACCCAAAGTTAGGACATGGTTTCTTGCCATTGCGTTGCATTTCATATCACAGAGTTTCTGCTCAACCATGTCCTTTTTCTTAATAAATCGATTTTACCGCTTCCATAAAGCTGTTTCCTGTGTACAATTAAGAATATTACATTGCTTTTCCCAAAAAATGGACGCGTGTCTCCATGGTTCCCTGCAAAAGACGTCAAAAGACGGTTATGTCTTTAGAGAGAAAATAAAACGTTTATTTAACGTTCTCCTCAAGAACCCAAGCCGTGGCCTAGTGGATAGGGTGTCCGCCTATTCACTAGGCCACGGAATTCTACCGCCGAATTCTGCCGCCGGACACCTACCAACCGAAGAAGAAAGCATAACCTCCCCCCACCCCCACCCGGCGCCCGGTTGTTTGAGGGGTACGTGAACGCTTTGGGACAGCATTTCGAGCCATCAATAATAGATTCAAGTGCTAACCACTCAAGGCGGTTAATGTGGCGGGGATGGCGCCTATAAGGGGCGCCGACGTAAATCGCGACCTTTAGGCGTGTGGTGATCCGCATCGCTAAGATCAGTCTTTTGGGCCTTCGGATCCGAGCTGGACAGATCACTGCGTTAAAATCCCTACGCTGGGTTAGAGCAGCTGTAGCATATACAGTTGTTACGTCTGTACAGCCGCTTGTGACTGTAGACGATTTATTAAAGGACAGGAAACGTGAACAAGTTCAAAAGCGTAGCCCAGGCGTTGGAGTCACTCCTGGCCAGCGTTCGACGCCAGGCTCGCGCTCGTGCCACAGCGCCAGTGCCCCGCGCGCACTTCGTTAATGTCGTCTTCTAAGGCGACATGTCACTCTTCCTCCCTTAGACGAAGTCTCCATAGCGGTCTGGAGGTCGCCTAACCTCTGGTGGTCGCAGTTGCCGAGTGGCCACTGCCTGTGACGTCGACGGTTGCGAGGGAGTGTGATCTTGCATCTCGGGCGATTCAGGCGGTTGAGCAGCTGAGCTCGATGGCGTCTCTTCTGGCGTTGCGTCCAAGAGATCGTCAGCTGTGCTCCAATCTGTCCGCGATTGGGTTGTTTGTCTGGTCTGACTCGTTTTCCTCATGTGATTGAGGTGACGCCGAACCTTTCCTTGGTCGCTTTTTACAAGCCAGGATCGTGGTCCGACGCGGCGCAGTATTTCGCCTTCAATCCAATCTGGCTTTTTCAAAAACTGCCGGATAAGCACTCTATCCCCTATAGCGAAGCGGCGTGATTTTTGCAATGCCTCCTGGCTCTCAGGACTTCGCTTATCCGTCTCCCGCTTAAGAAGATCGAGAGGGCAGAGCAATTCTCGTCCGAACATCGCTCTCGCCGGTGTCATACCTGTGGTAGTGTGTATTGTCGTGTGCTGCCGATACAGAAATCTTGCAAGTCGGCACTGTATGGACTTGTCTGCATCTTTCAACAGCGCTCTTTTCAGCTCCGCCACATAGCGTTCTGCCTGGCCGTTTGTTGCCGGATGATATGCTGGTGAGGTTGCAGCCTGTATGCCGTTCGACGCATAGAACTGCTTGATCTCGTTGGAGATGAATGCTTTTCCGTTGTCGGAGATGACCTTTCGGGGAATGCCGAACGTTGCAAAGAGGCTTCGGAGCACGTCGATTACAGCCGCGGATGTTGCTTGTGTCACGTGCCGGACTTCCACCCACTTTGTGTATGCGTCCACAACAACTAAGTAGGTGCGTCCGAGTAGTGGCCCCGCGAAGTCAACGTGCACCGTGTTCCATGCTGTCTGGGGACGGTCCCACGTAGGAATAGGAGCTTTGGGTGGGCTCTTTTGCGTTGCTTGGCATTCACGGCACTGTCGCACCGTTTCCTCGATCACCTTGTCCATTCCGGGCCACCATACGTAGCTCCTTGCGCACTTCTTCATGGCTACCATGCCTCTGTGACCCGCATGCAGAAGTGCCAGAACACGGGATCGTGCTGAGCTCGGTATGATCACTCGGGATCCAAGTGTGATGCACTCGCGCTGTAGTGCTAGTGCGGTCGCTCGTCGTCGGTAAGGAGCAAACTCATCTCCAGTGAGTTTCTCCACTGTACCATCCTGCACTGCCTTGTACAACCTCTGCATGATGCTGTCTTGTTGTGTCAGGCGTGCTATCTCGGCAGCAGTCAACGGAGGTCTCGATAACGCTTCGAACAATAGTACGTCACCTGGAGGCCAGGGTTCATCGAGACGTTCTTGTAATGGCAAACGGCTCAACGCATCCGCGTTTTGATGGTTCTTGCCACGCCTGTAGATTATGCTGTAGTCATACGCCGATAACTTGATGCACCATCTGGTCATCCGTGGAGAAAGGACTTGAGCCGTTGGCTTTTGTGGACCCAGTATGCCGAGCAGTGGTTGGTGGTCAGTGACGAAAGTCACCTTTCTTCCCGCAATATACTTGTGGAACTTGTGGGCTGCAAACACCACAGCAAGGCCTTCTCTGTCCAATTGAGCATATTTGCGTTCTGCCGGCCCTAGCGTCCGAGATGCAAAAGCGATTGGCGCCTCTCTATTCTGGTCATCACGTTGAGACAGAACAGCTCCTATGCCATATGGTGAAGCATCACAAGAGACAAGAAGCTCCTTCTGTTCGTCGTAGTGTGCCAGTACGGTCTGACTGAGCAGCAATGCCTTAAGCTTGTCAAAGGCTTCTTGATGCTTTGTCTCCCATCTCCACGTGGCGTCCTTCTGAAGAAGCTGGTATAGGCAGCTGGCAACTGTTGCCCTGTTCTTCAAGAATCTGTCGTAGAAAGCCAGCATTCCGAGAAATGATTGAAGCGCTTGTTTGCAGTTTGGTGCTGGAGCGTCCGTTATGGCTCGAACTTTCTCTTCGTTTGTGTGGACGCCTGTCTCGTCGATTCGGTGTCCCAGAAAGAAGACTTGTCGCACCGCAAAGCAGCACTTGTTTTTTCCGAGGCGCAGATTGTAGTTTCGTAGCCTCTTCAGCACTTCTTCCCGTCTCTCGGCGTGTTCCGTGGCGTCTTTCCCACTGATGATCACGTCATCTAGGTATGCGCACACGCCTGTGATGCCTGACAGCATTGTCTCCATAAAACGTTGAAAAATGGCTGGGGCTGCAGAAATTCCGAAAAGCAACCTCTTGACCCTGTATAGTCCCTTCAGCGTGTTCAGGGTCAATATCTCTGCTGTCTCTGGCGTCACGTGAAGTTGCTGGTACGCTTGTGCTAAATCCAGGGTGCTGAAGACCTTGCCTCCCCTCAAGTGGCTGAGCACTTCATCAGTTGAGGGAAGTGGGTAGTCTGCCTTCTTTGATACCTGGTTCACTGTGCAACGGTAGTCGCCGCATATTCGCAACGAGCCATTCTTCTTTCGAACCAGTACGAGAGGCGTTGCCCAATCCGAATGCTGTGCTGGCTCGATTATGCCTTGACTTTGCAGTCGATCCAATTCTGCTTCTACAGCTGACCGGAGCGCGAAAGGAACCGGCCGTGCTTTTAGGAACTTTGGTTTCGCTCCTTCCACGAGGTCTAGTTGTACCGCTGGACCGATGTGTCCTGATATGTCCTCGTCGAATACAGATTGGTACTTGTCGAGAAGCTTCGAAACAAGTTCATCGCCGGATACATCATTGATGCCCGTGATCTGTATACCCAGGTGAGGAAACCAGTTTCGTCCAAGGAGGTTACAACCTGCTCCCTTGATGACAACAAGTGGTAGTGTCATGGTTTTGTTTCCGTGCGTAACAATCACCGTTGCACATCCGAGAACTCGAAGAGACTGTCCTGACCATGTGCGTAGGAGCATGTTGTCGGTCTGAAGCCGTGGTCGATCATCTGTCCACGTAGCTTTGAACGTGACCTCACTGATGAGTGTGCAGGCTGCACCCGAGTCGACTTCAAAATCCAAGAACTTGCCATGTACGCGTAGCCGAGTCATGACCTTCTGTGTGCTGAACGCGTTGGTTACGGTGTTGAGCTCGTAAAGGGCCACGTCTGATGAGTCCTGCTGAGTCGACACTGGTGCTGAGGCAGCTGTCGAAGTTCCTTGTTGGGGATATTCGATGCTGTTGCTCGTTTTTGCTTCTTTCCGCTTTTTCAGACAGGCTTTTTCAATGTGTCCGCGTTTCTTGCAGTAGTTGCAGGAGACTGTCTGGAACTTGCAAGTGTCCGGATTATGTAGCGCGTTACAACGCCAACAGCGTTGTTTCTTCTTTTGGGCAGAGGCACTAGAGTGACCTTGGTTGTCTATCTTGCATGTGCTTATGCAGGATTCGTGAAACTCTTTAAATTCGGTTTTCACGCGTTTCTGGTCTTCGATGGCGTTTTCAGCTCGCAGTGCAAGGTCGAAAGCTTTCTTGAACGTCAAGTCCTTTTCTGCGAAGAGCCGTTGCTGGACCTGCTCGTTCCGAAGACCGCAAACGAAACGATCACGCAGCATGACGTCCATAGGCAGCATTGTCGGATTCGCTGCAGTGTCTGCGCTTGTCCCGAAATTGCAATCTGCTGCTAGCTTCTTGAGCGCCGTGACGTAATCACTGACCGTTTCGTCGTGCTTTTGGTCACGTCGCTGGAATCGTGCCCTGCAGAAGACCTCAGACGGTTGTGGATCGAAGTGAGCCTTGAGCATCTTGACTATGTCCTCGTAGCTCACTTGGTTGGGCTGCTTGGGTTGAACGAGGGCGCAGACGATGTCATAAGTCTGTTCCCCGCACAGCGTTAGCAGATGAGCACGTTTCTTCGATGCGTCCGTAATCTCGTTAGCCTCGAAGAAGAACTGTAGCCTCCCATACCAGGATCTCCAGGAGCTGGGGCTGCCGCTGAATTCGGGTAGCCGACCGAAGTCGGGCGTCGCCATGTTATTTCCTTGACGTCGGTGGAGTGCCGATGCGTCGATCCAGTCTTCCTCGTCGCCAACTGTTACGTCTGTACAGCCGCTTGTGACTGTAGACGATTTATTAAAGGACAGGAAACGTGAACAAGTTCAAAAGCGTAGCCCAGGCGTTGGAGTCACTCCTGGCCAGCGTTCGACGCCAGGCTCGCGCTCGTGCCACAGCGCCAGTGCCCCGCGCGCACTTCGTTAATGTCGTCTTCTAAGGCGACATGTCAACAGTTACTCTCACTGCGTAAGATAGGAACGTGATCTGGCAATGATGCCATGAAATGAAAGTTTATTTAGAGCGCAAAACAACTGGTAGGCGGCAGCACCATGCCATTTTAATGAGGCGTAAGAAACGCGCACTTTTTTGCTTTTTTTATTTATAGTGTCGCACAAGAATGATTAAAAAGATTGCTGGATTGGAAATGATTGCGCAGAAGTGAAGCCGTTCCTCTCTCTGGCAAGATGGCGGCTGTGGCGGCCATCTTACTAGAGGCATGATGAATTATCACCGTTCAGCGATTAGAAACGAAGCGTTTCCCTCGCACGCCCGACGATTTTAATGTGGGAACTTTTTCGGGTCACATAGTGCTCCAAGTGCGTCTTACAGTTACTAGTTTTCCTTAGCCTCTAATTCGAGGCAAAGTTATTTGAATATTCAGTCATCCATACTCCTTTCTGTGTGTTATTTTGTCGGGAACAACTATCTTTTAATATAGAGCAAACGTAGCATTTACATAACATATCAAAGCCACTTGATCTTTAAGTGGGCACTATCAGAAAAGAGAATGTTTCCGCCATCTTGGAAGTGGCAAAAGGTGGCTTCACTTCTGCTGGCAAGGCAATGCGGGAGCTTCCACTCCAGCAATTTTTCTTTAATGCTCCTTGGTGTCGCATTGCCAGTGCAGCGTAATAAACACTGCAATATTTTAAATTATCATCTCTGCACTTTCTAAATAATGAAACAGGTTTCCTAATACTTAGGTATTGATTCTGCGCCTCAAGTATGCGTAATATTTCATTTTATTTGGCATTAATCACATGTGTGAACGCAGTCACCAGATCAAGATGCGTTGATGTTGAACAACGGGTCAAATGGTCACCGGTATGCCATAGACAAAGAGGTTTAAAAAATTGTTGGAGTGGAAGCTCCCGCATTGCTTTTCCAACAGTAGTGACGCCAGCTTTTGCCTTCCAAAGATCTCAAAAACATGCTATTTTTTGTTGGTGCCGGCCCACTCAAAGATCAAGTGGCTTTGATTTGTTGGTCTAATGGCTACGTTAATTGTAAACTAAAAGATGATTGTTTCCGAAGAAATAATCCGCAGAGACTAGTATTGGTGACTTATCTCCAATAAAATTTTCCTTGAATTCGAGGTTTACTAAAGAAAACTAGTAACACAACAATGCACTTTGAGCACTACCTGACCATAGAAAGTTTGCCACGTTTAACTTGTTGGGTGTGCGAGGAAAGCACTCCTTCTCAATCGCCGAACGTCAACAGCTCATCATGCCCCCAGTAAGATGGATGCCGCAGCCTCTATCTTACGGTTGGCACGGCCTCACTTGTGGGCGAACATTTCCACTCCAGCAATTTTTTAAACCTTTTTGGCTATGGGTGGTTGAGTTGATCGACAGACAGACCAATATACAGACAGACACGAAGGCCAAAACATTTGCGTTGAGTATTCCAGGAAAGCTTATCGTCTTTTAAACAAATACAAGCGCTACTGTGTGATGCGAGCTTTGCACGCGGGCTTGAACCACTGGTAGATTATCGTTATAATGAACAGAAGTGTGCACCAATAATTCCATGTATTTTTCCTTCGCTGGTGCATCCACAAGCATCTCCAGGCTTGCTATAGCTTTCGATTACAGCTATATATAATCTATCTTTTAAAAACACTGTTCTGAAGTAGCACCATCTGCCATTGATGCTCCTGCGAGAACGGACGTACAGGATGCGCTTGCGAAACCCTTATCACGTGCAAATGGATTACTTCGAGTAGTTACGCATGTGCTTCCACAGGAAGTTGTCGCGAGGTTGTTCTTTTATATGTATAGAGAGTGAAGACGCATGCAATATACCAACCTCCAAGACAACGAAGACAAGAGCACGCGATGAACGCACGATGAACGTGATGTCCTTTCAGCGTGAGTCTACAGCGGACATTTTAGTGGCAAAGCAGCCTGTGTAACGCTGCTTCGTAACTAGCCTGTGTAACGCTGTCCCTCCGTGCACCTCTACTACGCATGCGCGCGCGTCTAGTGTCTTGCGCCACATGCTCGCGTCCCGTGCCAAGACGTAAAGGCTCGCGTCTCGTGCGGGCTCGGGAAGACACCCACCAAAATTGTCGATCCCCTTCCCCCTATCTCGCCTCGCAAACCGAGGTATGGAGCGTCTGCTAGTAAAATACTGACTGCTCGCACTGCAAAATGGTTCACTGGACACCTGGTGTCGCGCGTCCGGTATTCAGTCAAGGGCGTCTTTACTTGACTTTCGCTTGATGAGCGCCAGCGGCAACGTCGACGAGCGTAAAGTTAGCATCCATTGCTTCGCATATACACGTGGTTCCCTTTAGCGGGAATTAGTTCAAGTATTTATTTTTTTCCTGTAGGTAGTGTCCACAAGTGTATGTTACTCGCGAACATTCAAGATTGTAAGTGAACTGTCATATAACACGTAAACTGCAGTCGACCATCGTTGTAAGGTTGGTAAAATACCATCAGAACAAAGCGAGTTCCATCAGGTTTTTTTTTTTTATCGTACGTAGTGATGCAGCGCCGGTAAAGTATTAAGTAGAGGGGCGTATGCTCGCTTGGCGCGGCTATGGCACCCTCTCGTGCACGGCCCCGGTGTCAAGATTCCGAAATGTTTTTAGCAGTATTTAGTTAATCGCTACGTTTACTTATTGGTTGTTTCAGTCATTTGTAATATTTTAGATTTCGTTCGTCGTAGCCCCGCCACGGTGGTCTAGGGGATAAGGTATTCGGCTGCTGACCCGCAGGTCGCGGGATTGAATCGCAGCTGCGGCGGCTGCATTTTTGGTGGAGGCAGAACTGTTGTAGGCCCGTGCGCTCAGATTTTGGTGCACGTTAAGGAACCCCACGTGGTCGAGATCTCCGGCGCCCTCCACTATGGTGTCTCTCATAATGATATGGTGGTTTTGGGATGTTAAATCCCACATATCAATCAATCAACTTTGTTCGTTCTTTTAATCCAGTTTTGAGCATTGCTATACTCTAGGTATGACATCATCATGACACAGGCTGGTTAGGCAACATGAAATGCGCAAATTAATGACTGCCTAGTCATATTATTCTTAAGGACATACACACGCAACACTTTCTAGTCAGCAATTAATAAATTAGAGGTGGCTGCATACAAAAGAAGGAGGAAATGAACCCTTATTAGCTTTGCTCCTTAAAGGGACATTAAATTCAAATAATAATTTGCGTAAGAGTGAAAGCTTAATGTAGAGAAACGTCTAAAACGACGATATTATCAACAGTACATTGCCCTATTTAACGAGAAATAATGTAAACGCACGAGAATACATTCGCCGCGGCTAGGACATTCACAAAGTGGTCCCGATGTCGTCAGACATATCGCCTACAATTAATCACTAGTAATCGAACTAGCTGCACCAAAAAAAAAACCTTCCGTGCATTAAGAGACGTAATAAAATGCTGATTATTCGTTTCTGTTTCATTCATGGAAAAAAGAACCGCCAGACATTACTCTGGGGAATGGCATGAGTGGTTCAGAAGTTGAATTTTTGTCCGGTTAAGCTGGACAAGTCGTGCCATCTAGCGAGGCCCAGTTGAACCAAGCATGTCTACCATCGCGGAGGTCATGGCAGGAAATTGTTCAGTGGCGTTTGTTGCTGCTGTGGCTCCCGCTACTTTCGTTCTGCTGCTGCTGGTGACCGAAGCCGCGCAGTAAAGCCGGGCAATGTTGTGGCGACAACGGTGACGTGAAAAATTTTGTTTGAAGCGGGTAATACGAAGTGCGCTAACCCAATGCGGACAACTAAGGCGTGATTTCATTTCAAAACAAACGCTTCTTTGACGCAAACGTAAAACTACGAGGTTTTTGTGCCGATATTGCGACAATCAACGTCGACCTAATAGTTGCCTTTAAATGTTCCGCACATCATAGGTGGGAAAAGGTTGTGGATAGGAGAGACATTTTTTTTTTTAAATTTCAAGAAATTCGTGTGCGATAATTTGCGAAATCCATCGACTCACTGTAATAAGGATTTCGGACCTCGAAGGTACTAAAACTAAACACGATAGTTGGGGTCCTCAAACATCTAGCCTTTCTTCAACGAGTCTTATACAAAAGAGCTAATTCGGAAAAGTAACCGAAGTTACTCTTTCTGGAATAGTTTCTATCACCCTTGCAATGTATTTTGTCAGAAACTAAATAAATAGAAAAAAAGGATTTCGAGCTTGTAATATGCTGATCAAGAAGCTGTATATACGTGTTGAGCGCTAATGTAAAAGTAAGGAAAGCCACGTCCTTAACTGGAGATATAGTTAGCGCGTTTACTAGTTAACGAAGACACATTTCCATATTTTTTAGTTCGCGACTCGAGCAGCAACAACGAGAAGGAGCAAGACAGGCTTGAAAGATCGGGAACAGCAAGTGCAGTGTGTTCCTTCCTCACGTGTCGTTCTTTTGTGCAGTTCCTGTTTCCGTCAATGTATCGCCTATTACGAGCAACTATACGGCATGCGGTATCGACGAAATACTCAACGGCCGTCCGATGATTACGCTCAGAAGGTTTTTCTTTCTTTCGTGTCCGCACAATCCCTTGAATTGCTACTGAGACACAGAACCGGGCGAAGCGGGCTATCACCATCGTGTAGGCAAATGAGCTAGCCTGCTTAGCTAATTTACCACCCTATTTAACAGGCGGATAAATTAACCACAACACCAATCGCATCAGCGCTCGAATAGTCCGCTCCCGCGGAAGCCCGAAGCGAGACATCAAAAGCAACAAGAGCTTTGCGCACGTACAGGCACCACACTGAGTACAAGCTTTCCGTAGCCCCTTGCTATATGCAGCTCTTTTTTTCTCGAACCTGCGCGGGGTCAGGCGTGAGTGCCTCGCTTAACACCGGTAGCGCTCCCACCGCGATGAGGTCGTCCATGAGGCCACGCGCAAGTTGGGTGCAGTCTTGGAATGTACTACGTAGGTCTCCGCTTCTGTGGTAACAACGAACAGTGCACTCAAATGTGGGACATGGTTTTTGTGCTTCTTTAATTTCTCCTAAGATTCCAGGCATGTTACATCAAACCAAAGTGAGAGAGTGTGCTAAAACTGAATATTCAAAATGTGGCTTTCCCAAGGGTCACTCCTCGAGCAGCAAGCTGGATAATCGCGTGTTGATGTGTTTTCACTCTCTATGTATGCAAGTGTACTTTTATATATAGGCCTATACCTCTGCAAAGTAGAAACTTTATACCGGTACTTTTTTGTCACAGTCTATAAAAAACGATGTCTTAAATGAGTTAATTTTACAAAACATTAAACACGGGTTAAACTAAGGTTACACCGAAGTCTTGCTGTGGGAAACTTGTCACATTCGTTCAAATAAAGTCAGCCCCCCCCCCCTCACTAGCCGGGCATTACGTGCTGGTCTTTGCCAGAAATTAAAAAAAAACAGGCGAATGCGTTTCTCACAACTGAACGTCTGCTTACTGCACGGCATTTCATAAGTATGACGATGAGGGCAAGGATAGACAGAGAATCGAAGGGTAGCTTCAAGCTTGGGTGATCTGCAATGACAGCGCAATGGTGATCCCTGGCTTGTTCTCGCATCCGTGCTCCCGCTCTTACTGGTCGTGTTTCTATAATAATATTATTATCAACATTGCTTTTTGCCTGCTGAAAGCGACCTTGTGCTGCTTCTCAAGTCATCGTTGCCTGCGAAGAGGCAAAAGACCATGCAGGGCTCGCCGTCATTAGTGGATTTGGGTAAATTAGCCTGGACGTTTCTCGTTCTTCTACCTAATGTATTTTTCTCTGACATAAACGAGTCTGACTCTTTCTTGCTGTGTTTTTTCTAGCGTTACCTCATTTGGGACGCGCTGCTAAGCTCTAAATGCTATTTCTTCTGGATGCGAACGAGCCAGGATCACTGTTCACCGCGAATAAAGTAAACAAAAAGGAAGGCGTTTGTCATCATTCGCCCATGTATAGTGAATTCAAAAAAATAATAAGGAAATATTGGGCTAATATAGGCAGGTCTAGTTAGTGGGCTGCTGTAGAGATGCGATATCGCAGCGTACAAATTTAAAAAAAAAGAATAATTCACCAACCACTGGTGAAACAGATTGTGAAAGTTACACACATTAAACTTTCTGTTTAGTCTAACCCATCAATGGCTATTTTCTTCTTTTTTTTAATATGGAACATCGAGTTTTCTGTAAGTACACTGGAGGAAACTGTGGGGCTAGTGTCTACGAGAGCTCCAGCGTACGGGGATTCAGCGAGCATAGGAGTGATTGATAATACACAAGTTTGTCTGATCTCTGTACCTTCAGCTCCTTTCAGCTTCGCGTGGCTTGCACCTGCATTGTCAGGAGACAACAATCGGCAAATGCTCAGCAGTTACACTTGCGGTGGCTGCATTTTGGTGAAACTTGACAAGCTTGAAGAAACTTGTCGCATCGCACGGGAGAGCCTCGCCGAGGCCCAGGCATCATACAAGAAGTATTATAATAGAAGAAGCCGAAAAAGGGTCTTGCAGGGTGGGGACAAGGCATTGGTACTCCTACCAAGTGACAACAACAAGCTCACAATCAGTTGGAAGGGGCCTTTTGAGGTGACGAAGAAAGTGACTGATGTCGACTATGAGCTTGAAATTGGAGAAAGGCGAAAGGTACTGCTTGTCAACATGTTGAAAAGATACGAGGACAGGCAACCCAACAAAGCAGAGGACGTCGCAGGCATAGTTGTTACGGAGACAAAGTTGGGAGATCCTTACGAAGAAGAAATACCCACATACAGCATAACCAAAACAATGGGTCGAAAGAAGGTGGTTATAAACCCCGATCTCAATGAGGTGCAGAGGAAAGAAGCGGAAAATGTGTTACAAGAGTTCGACGAAATCTTCTCAGACCTCCCAGGCAAGACGACGTTGCTCAAGTGCAGTATGCGATTAACCACGGAGAGGCCAGTTCATGTGAAACAGTATTCTCTGCCACTAGCTGTACAGAAAGACATAGATATGGAAATCAAGCAGATGTTAGACCTGGGGATTATTGAGCATTTCACATCTGCGTACAACTCACCTTTTGTCGTGGTAAAGAAGTCTGACGGGTCTAACAGAGTCTGTGTGGATTTTCGGCATCTAAATAAGGTACTGGTTGATGACTCAGGACCCACACCACGAGTTGACCCAGTATTTGCGAAGGTCGCGAGAAGAAAGTATTTTTCAAAGCTGGATCTAACTAAAGGGTACTGGCAGATACCCTTGGATGAAGCATCAAAGGAGAAAACGGCCTTCTCATGTGCACGAGGGTTATTTCAGTTCAGATTCATGCCCTTCGGACTGAAAACTGTGGCACAGACTTTCACTAAACTCATGCAAATAGTGCTGCATGGACTCCAAAACGTGGAGCATTATATCGACGATATCCTAGTGGCGAAAAATTCTTGGCAGGAACATGTGAAGATATTACAGGAAGTGTTTCGTAGGCTTCAAGGGGCGGTGATCACAGTGAAACCGACAAAATGCCAAATTGGGTTTCAAGCGATTACCTTCCTTGGACACACCCTGGGAATGAGACACATCGCAGCTGATCCTGACACAATTGAGAAGATACAGTCTGTGCCGAGGCCATTGAACAAGAAGCAGTTGAGATCCTTCTTGGGCTTTACAGGCTACTATAGAGAATTTATCCCTCATTACGCGGTATAGTGAGTCCCCTTACCGATCTCACCAAAAAGAACGCGCCTAACATATTGCCTTGGTCGGAATGTCATGAGCAGGCATTTGAGCAACTGAAGAGGTGTATGGCTGAACCCCCGGTCTTTATGGCACCAGATCTCAGTAGGACGTTTGTTTTGCGAACGGATGCATCAGAAAGGGGTGTAGGAGCGGTACTTTTGCAGGAATATGATGGGATCTTGCATCCAGACTTGTACGCAAGTCGGAAGCTGAATGACTGGGAAAGAAAATAGGCTACGGTGGAGAAGCAATGTTATGCTTTAATATGGGCTGTTAAACGATTTCACATTTATTTGTATGGAACCCAGTTTGTGGTGCAAACGGATCACCAGCCGCTAGAGTACCTCAACCGGGTGAAGCATAATAACGCTAAAGTCATGCGGTGGAGCCTTATCTTACAGGAGTACAGTTTCTCGGACCAGTACATAAAAGGGAGAGACAATGTTGGCGCAGATTTTATGAGTAGAATGATGACGTAGGAAACTCCGTGCGGACACATACCTAGTATCGTTGTTCTATTGCTGATGTAGGATGACAGTCAAGTGTGACTGTGACTCACGAAGACGGATGTGTGTGTTAGTGTAGGCAAGTTTAGTGGTGCAGCAGTGAACTTAATTGTGCCGTGCAGTGACGTGATGTGCCGTGAGGTGAAGTGTTGTGCGGTGAAGGGAAGTGCCGAGATGTGCCATGAAGTGAAGTGCTGTATCGTGCAAGGAAGTGTTGTGCGGTACAGAGAAGTGTATGGTGCTAGTGGAGACGGTACAGTGAAGTGTATGGTGCTAGTGGAGACGACAGTTTTCGTGGAGTGAAAACTCAAAAAATTGAGGGCCATTCATTGTCACGCGTATATGCTGATGCCTGGTTTACTCATCGAGCGTTGCGAAATGATCCATAGAGGCTGATGGTACCAAACAAAACTCCCACTTCTATTACCATAAAAATCACAAAAAAACAACAAAAACACGCACACAGTGAAACACAAAGAAAAGGAAATGTCTTAATGACGCGCGTTTCAACGTCCGATGCCGTTTGCGTTTTCTAGTGCTCGCGCTTACAGTTGTGGCGTGGCCTCCGGTCCGCTGGGAGTCCCTCTCAAGCGTGATGACACGCCATATCGATGCTCAACGGTGGCGACGATGTTGAAGAACCACTACAGCGGTAGCTCCAGTGGTTTCTCGCCGAGGCAGGTGCTCGGGTGGGATACACTGCAGACCAGGGTCGGCGGTGTTTTCGGTGCTGTATGCCGAGACAGGTGCTCGGGCGGGAAACTGCAGCCCAGGATCAGCGGTTGCTCTTTGAGCTGCTCGCCGAGTCAGGTGCTCGGGCGAGAACCATTGCCGTCCAGGGACAGCGGTATTTCCTTGCGCTGCTCGCCGAGTCAGGTGCTCGGGTGGGAGCCTGGGGCGAGACCCAGTCCGAACTTCCGCAGCCCTTGGCCCCTCGAACGCCACGACCTGGCTCTCACGTTCCGCACTCGCCCCGCGCCCTCTTGTTCCAATTTCGCGTCCCCGCGCGCTCCTTGTTTGTTATTTGGTTGTTTGTAGCCTCTAATCCATAGCTCATACCCACTCTGGGGGATTGTCCAAGAGAACATAAAGTCTCATATGGATGATAATTGCACTATTGCTTAACGAAAAAAATGGGGGGGAGTTGTATAGTGAAGACAGTATTTAAATAAAAAGAAAGAAACCAAAGATTCAGATAGTGAGAAAAAAAATCAACAAGAACGTAAACGCTAATAGCTATATCTTGATTTCGGAAGCCGACCAGACCGCTGGGTTTGCCAAACCTGATTAGCGCTCCTTTTTTCCGTCTTCTTCTCTCTCATTCCAGCGTTTAAATTACCTATTCAAGACAACTTCTTTCTCCTCTTTTCTTCGTCTTGTCATTCTTGACAGTTGGTTCTTGACTTGCCGTTCCTGCAGTAGCTGGTGCCACGCTCAACCTACTGGGGTGTTCTTGGCTGAGGATTGAGTGGTTTTAACTTTCTGTCTTAGAGCCCGACTCTATAGTTTATCTGTTTCTGAGTCTAACCATATCTCTAGTGCTCATGTCGGCTACTTTTCCTGGCCAGGCGCGATCCGCCTGGTCATCGTCCCTGCCGTCTAATGAATTACCGCTAGACTCCTTTTTCCGCAGTGGTATCGACAGCATTCCCGTAGCACTGGTACCTACAAATGGAGGCTTCATCAGACTTTCAAACCCTCAGGTGGTTCAAAAGGAACTCAAGACAACTTCAAATCATTTCCAGACCATCACAGATGTGCGCCCATTTGGGCGAGGAGGTATCGTGTGTAGGTCGCCGGATCAGACCTGCGTGCAGGATCTTCTCAAATGCACCTCCTTTGCTGCTACCCCGGTGAGTGCTTTTATTCCGCCTCACCTTGCATGTACCAAAGATCTTGTACGGGGAGTCGACTCCAAGCTGAGTCCAGCTGAGACCCTAGACAGGCTCTCTGGAGCAGGCGTAATTTCAATTTACCGGTGTAATCGCCTAGTCGACAACCAGAGGGTACCAACCGAATCTGTTATCGCGACATTTGTGGGCACAAAATGCCCATCAGAAATAAAATTATGGCCACTGATCCTCCGAGTATAACCCCTCACTTCTCGTCCGATTCAGTGCAAGAACTGCTGGAGATTCGGCCACAGTGCGGGAGGATGTAAATCTAACGTTCATTGTCGCACCTGTGGAGAGAGTCATCCTTCAAGCAATTGTACTGCAACAGTAGAAAAGTGTTGTCTCTGTGGGGGCAGTCACTGCGCCGACAACTCTGACTGTTCCGCTCGTTCCAGGGAGGTTCAAATCCTATAAGTAATTGACCGCCGCCGCTGTTTTCGAAGGGAAGCCATTGACATAGTTAGAGACAGGGGTTTTGGATACTCTGGTATTACAGCGCGCTGCACTTCCAGTATGGACTCAACCCTATCGCAGGCTATTGAAACTGCTGTGGAAAAGGCAGTGCGTAAGGCAATGGATAAACTAATATCTAACCTTTCCGACTGTTTAGTGCAAATTCTTTCAAGCCAGATTGGACAAACAGTACAGACTAGTACAGAACCTGCAGTATTACACATTACCAGTGACGCCACACAGCTACGCAATGTAGTGATGGACGAACTTTCTGCATCTGCAGGCAAGACTAAGCAGCCAGGAACACAGGTGCACTTGGACCGACATTCGCCTCGGCCGAGTACAAGTACTGATACAGATATAGAACTCGATATACGAACTAATAAACGTACCAGATCCCCTATCTTCACCGATCTCAAGTCCAAATCTAAACGGAATGAATCAGCTATTTCGCGTGAAGATGCTAACAAGGGCGCGACATGCGCCTCTGCGGTGCGCTCTACACCATAGGTCAGTTGAGGGTACTGCAGTGGAACTGCCGTTCTATATTCTCAGCCTCAACCGACTTACATTACTTTTGCAATAATTTTAATCTTGATATTATTATTCTCCAAGAAACTTGGCTTACACCAGATAAAAATTTCCATCTTGCAGGTTTTCGTTCTTTTCGATTAGATCGCCCATCACGTGGTGTGGTTTAATGATCCTTGTATTAAGTAAATTTTGCCATAGGGCGAAAATTTCTTTCAGAATGTTAGACTTGGATAGCGAATTATTAGCATTAGACTTGTGTCTCCCCGGATACCACCCTTTTTCAATCGTAAATTGTTACTTCCCCTCCGGTGTGCAAAGCACGCGTTATCTTGACAGCGTTTTGGTAGCATGTAGAAACGAAATTGTACTCACAGGAGACTTTAATTCACACCATTTGTCTTGGGGTATAAGGACAGATTCTTGTGGTAGGCGGCTGTGGGAATGGACTATTGATCACAACCTCTCCTGTCTGAATAAAGGTCATGTAACATTTGTCCGAGGTCAAACTAGCTCAGTATTGGATTTAACGGTTTGCTCCAATGCAATCAAGATTTTGTCATGGGCTGTTCTGGATTCGGCAACTAACAGTGACCATCTTCCTGTAGTTTTTGACATTACTTGTCCAACAATAACTTTAGATCAGCCAAAACGCACATACATCAACCATAACAAATTTCAAGCCTGCCTCCGTTCTGCCATTTCCAAGCTTGGAAATGCCAGTACTAAGGAGATTGCATCTACGATAGGTTCAATGCTGGAGGGATCTAGAAAAAATTCTGAATTTTCTATTCCATCCAATAAACGATCCTCCTCTCGTTGGTGGAACGATGAGTGTACGCGTGATTATAGAAGACGAAAAGCCGCTTGGAAAAAACTTCTTCTTAATCAGAGCCCAACAAACTGGAAAGACTATCAATTCCTTGCTGGCGTATTTAAGCGTACAGTGAACCGCGCGAAAGAAAAATACGAGAGTAGAAATTTTGATTATCTTTCTAAATCAAAGAATAAGCGTGCTTTGTTCGCTTATCTTCGGACAAGAAAAGTACTACCAGCACTTTTAACGTTGCAGTCAAGTGTCTTGACGCCGGTAGAAATTAACACCTCTCTAGAAGACATAGCGCAAAGTTTAGAACGCCGCTTCACTGCGAATTTTTCGGCTCTTCAGTCGGTTCTGGTAAACTTGCATGAATTTCCAGAAGTTTCTTTAGCTGAATTGAATCAGACAGTATTATGCTTACCGAGGACGGCTCCCGGACCAGATGGGATTACGAACTTTATGTTGAAATGTTTACTCCAGGAATCGCCTAATCTTTTGCTAGAACTAGTGAATTACTCTTTGGGGAATGCATGGATACCTCCAGAATGGGAACTTGCCAAAATTGTATTGTTGCTAAAAAATGAAAATGATGCATACACGTTGGATAACATAAGGCCGATCGCACTGACATCAAACTTAGTGAAATTGGTTGAGAGAATCATCAATATACGAATTAATGAACTTATTACCATGAGGTCTATTCTAAGTCCCTGTCAAATTGGGTTCAGGGCTGGTTGTTCAATTTGGGATGCCCACGTTGACTTAGAAAGTAGGCTTCAATTAGCTCGGCTACATAAAAAATATGCTGCTTTAGTTACCTTAGACATCGCTAAAGCATATGATACCGTGGAGCACTGTATTTTGATAGATTGATTAGAATACCTTGATTTTCCATCATACATAGTAGCGTGGGGTCACAATTTTCTCGCAGACAGGAAATTTCATTGTTTTAAAGATGGGTTTTCATCGTCTACTCATACCCAAACTAGGGGAGTACCGCAAGCCTCGGTGCTTTCCCCGGTGCTATTTAATTTACTAATGAGCACCATCCCACGTAAACAGGATTTAATAACTTATGTTTATGCAGACGATATCGCATTTTTTGCAATGGCAGATAACATTCAGACCTTATATGAACGGCTTCAGACTTACCTTAATATATTGGAGAGCTGGCTCGATGGCAACAGCTTTTTACTTAATCCGAGTAAATGTGCCCTCCTTGTTTTCCCGCTGCAATACCCTGTGAACATCTCTCTGTCTTACCATCATGAGGATATACCACAGGTGGAATCTGTTAAAATACCTTGGAGTAATTTATCACACATCGCTTAACTGGCGATCTCATATCGAATATATCGCCGGAAAAGGTGTGCGGGCCATTGGCATATTACGTAGGCTAAGTAACTACCGCATAGGTATGAGAAGAGACACATTATTAATGATATATCGCATGTATGTTCGTCCCATTTTGGAATTTGGTTGTGTGCTTTTCTCTGGAGTTCCAGCTTACAAGTTGCGGCCTCTGATTCTTCTGGAAACAGAAGCTTTGCGCTTATGCCTTGGCCTTCCCAAAACAGTCACCAACAAGGTGTTATATCTCGAATCGAGGGTCCCTCCGCTTTCTTGTCGAATTCGCCTTCTGACTGTTCAGACAATCTTAAGAATTTATGAATCACCATTACGACATTCAGAAACAGCCTTTATTTTCACCCCGGAATCATTTTTTGCTGCTAGATGGCCGCGATTTCACACGCCACAAATTATATTTGTGCAAAATTTACTGGAGCCTCTAAACGTACGTATATGCGACATCATGCCGAGTCGTTATAATTCAGCCCCGGTGGAAATTCAATTCGACGACATTTTTCCTAATAATGCCAAATTACTTCCCCATAATATTT
Source organism: Rhipicephalus microplus (assembly GCF_043290135.1). NCBI lineage: Eukaryota > Metazoa > Arthropoda > Arachnida > Ixodida > Ixodidae > Rhipicephalus > Rhipicephalus microplus. Next base: position 41,950,250 of record NC_134703.1, read on the forward strand.
TGGATGGTTTACTCCAAGATCACCTGCGCCGTATTACAACGAACGTTATTATTGCTAGAGACGCATCGCAATACGACGAAAAGTGAGGGATTGGTATTTTCAGCCCGATTTTAAATTGGATTTATTCCCTTCGACTACCCGATTTCATACCCGTTTTTGTGGCTGAGTTTCTGGCAGTAGTGCTCGCCTTACGCAAGTTAGATACAGCAATTACATCAGCTGTCATAACAACAGATTCCCTATCTCTTTGTGCGGCACTTTCTGTTGGTGCTGATAATCACGTAACAAAGACGTTCCGTGCACTAGTACCTGCGCATTTAAGGAAAGTGCGATTAGTTTGGGTGCCTGGACATAAAGGTTTGTTTCTTAATGAAATAGCAGATTCCTTAGCTAAGTCGTCAATCAGCGAACCAATTCTACTGCTCTGTCCATCATCCGCTTATGTGACTGCTGCTCGATTCCGCAGACGTACGCTTATGCAAGTCTTTAAAGGTTCAGCACTAACAAACTCTACAGAATATCGCCATTTATTATATCCCTGGCGAAGAGACTTTTGCCGCACTCGAAAACAAGAAGTAGCTATCACAATGCTGCGTTGCCGGGTACCAAATCTAAATTTCTATAAACACAGGTCTGCTCAGGCACCTTCGCCACTGTGTGCATTCTGTGATGAACTGGAAACAATAGACCGTTTCTTTTTCACCTGCAGGCGGTTTAACACATTACGAAAAACCCTATTAGAAATACCTTTGCGTGGCATTGGTATGGACTTATCTCTGCCTGTCATTTTGTCTTTTGGAGCTTCCATTTCTGGTTTCTGTAATGGCACAGTATGCGCGGCCGTCCGGGACTATATTGATGAAACTAATAGGTTGACTAATTAACCAGTTTCATTATCTTAACATGTTAACATAATTATATACGTATAAAATCAGATTATTGCTCTATTCTAAGAATAAATTTGTTTATGTAAATATTTGTATGCATTACATTTGCACCACACTTGCCTATAGGCTATCGGTAATCTTTCTGTTATACCTCCATCATTCTAAATCTGAACAGTAAATTTTAAAGCCACTCGATTCTTGGCCAATCGCCCACAGTGGGTATGCGCCACTAACAATAGGAGAACAACAACAACAACAACAACAGTTGGTTTTGGGACGTTAAACCCCACATATCACTCGATATCAGCCAATCAGCAGAGTTACACTTTACCACCTTGACTTCTTTAGGCTTACCATGCAAAGTGGTTCATTATGTTCACCAAGACTTGTTTTTTCATGCAAAATAAAAGCAAAACACAGCACTTAGCAAAACTACAAGTGCGTTCGCAAATACTAGACAAATTTATGTACTAGCCATCATTCCCGTTGTTGCTGAACGACAGCAGCGCCTGAGTTCCCACTAGGTAATTTTAGGAAAACTCTTTGGTACGGAATTGCTGCCGTTTTTTTTTTTTATCCTTGCATAAAGTTCATAAAATCTCGTCAGTGCTGTGCAACCAACTTATAATGGAGACAAAAACGATCATGTTGTGTAATTGCATGCCACTCTTCCTGTATAATCTCAAAATATCTCAAATATCAAAATATCTCAAATATCTATGTTAACAAAATTAACGTCCCGCCGCGGTGGTCTAGTTGCTAAGGCACTCGGCCGCTCACCCACAGGTCGCGGGATCGAATCCTGGCAGCGGCGGCTGCATTTTTGATGAAGGTGGAAATGTTGCAGCCCGTGTGCTCAGATATGGGTGCGCGTTAAAGAACCCCAGGTGGTCAAAATTTCCGGAGCCCTCCACTACAGCGTCTCTCATAATCATGGTGGTTTTGGGACGTTAAACCCCACATATCAATCAATTAGAGTTAACCAAATAACAATTTTTATAAACTTAGGCTGTTATAATAGAGCGGTGTGTTTGCGTGCAATTTTATTTACTCTAAAAACTTACCTTTAGTTATGTAAAAATTAATTAGCTAGTAAGTTTGCTCAAACACATCTCTTTTCTTTTCCCGTTAATTTCGCGTAATAAACGTGCAGTTATTTCGCCAAGACAAACACTTTTTGTTGTCATCAGAATTTTTAGCTGTATGTATTTCTCCCAGTCTTGTCTTTTGCTTCAGTTTGCTTCAGTAGCTTTCAAAATGCGCCGTGTAATTCACACAAACACACACGCACATACATACATACACACATACATACATACATACATACGTACATACATACATACATACATACATACATACATACATACATACATACATACATACATACATACATACATACATACATACATACATACATACATACATACATACATACATACATACATACATACATACATACATACATACATACATACATACATACATACATACATACATACATACATACATACATACATACATACATACATACATACATACATACATACATACATACACAAAAATTGGGGGCCCTTAAGCATCACCTTTAGGAGTTGAACGCGATAGCGAAATACGGCCCTTAGTGCGCCCTTCAACCCTTAAGTGCATACTTGTTAGTATGTTTTGGTCCATACACACACGCACACACATACGCACACAGTAGATTGTACCAGCGCGCGCGCGCGAGTGGTTCATACAGGTTTTTGACCTGAAGCAAGAGTCGCATGGCCTCCAAGATACACGCTGCGCGCTTGCCATCTCGGAAGCCATAAAAAGTCTGACAAGCTTCACAGATGTCAGCCCAATATCTAGCGTTTGCTGTTTGCTTGATCAACGCCTCTGAAATGCATGATATGTTTTCTGCTAGATGGACATAGTTTTCCATTTTTAGAGCTGTTTGAAAGTTTCTGTGTGTTTTTAGCGGTGATGGCTGCACTATCCCGGCCTTTTTCGACGTAGTTTGAGGCCTCCCAAATCCGCCTACAAATCGCCGATTGGGCTCGTTTTCGTCGTAACACCTGTCGAACAAAATACGTTAAAGGAACGCTGAAACACTTCTTTGAGTAAAGATAGAATCAATTCACTAGAACAGCTCATTGCCTCACAAATTCAACAATGCAAAAGTTTAAGAATCTGTCCAGTGCGAGTGGAGTTACAAAGCTTTGTCGCATGCTGCAATTGCATTCTCTCTTATCTCGTTCCGACGAAAGCACTGGAAGTTAAAAGAATGGGGGGGGGGGTGGCAGGGGCAAAGAAACTACATTACCCGCCCGCGCCTCTAGACCTTGAACACTTTTTTCTTTTTTCTTGGAATGCACGGCTTTGTCAGTGTGATCGCGCGCGCACGCGTGGACAAGTAGCTGCCTCCCGCGGCGATCTCAGTAACGAGCTTTTTCGCTCACGGACGATTTGTTCGCTCACAACCAACGGGGCCAACGCCGACGACGAAATTTCTGCGACACGAGCTCTTTATCGCTCTCGCGTTAAAATTGAGGATCCCTTGCCATACTTGAAAAATGGGAACAAACAAATGCTGGTGTGTGCACCCCTAAACTATTTATTTTTTTTTTCGTTTCCCTCTACTATTGTTAATTGGTGTCTTTCTATCACTGGCGAAAATGAGATGGCCCTGACTGCTTGCTTTAAAACGGCGCCTGAATATGTTGCCAGGAGATGGTGCCTGTAGACATCTCCAGGCACCATCTACAGGAAACAAGAAATAACAGTGACGGGAAATAACAAGTGACCCTGATGAAACATCAGATCGCCGTGTCAGAAACAGCCGATTGCCAGCAATCGAACGGTGCAGAAAGCATGAATTATTCGAAAACTGCGCCTACAAATGCGCCCACGACCAAGGCAACTTTAAGGGCTGCATTCATCTACCGGGCCAGTGCCTTCGTTTTGACGTGCGGCAACATCGCCACCGAAATTCGTAACTCATTTACTCAAAATTGTTGACCTGTTATTCTAAACGAAGAAGCTTGGCTAGAAAAGTGAAGGGAAGGGGGGGGGGGGGGGGTAAGGCGCCAACACTCTCACAGAGAACGCTCAAAGCTCCTGTGTCGATCTGACGAGTGAATAATTAAGCCTTACTGTAAACCTTGCAGTGCGTTACGAAGTCTTTGTTGCAAACAGCACAAGAAAGCAAAGCATATATATATTGCAAGACTACAATAACTTGTAAGCGCAACAATGACCCTTCTCGAGAATGTTAGAAGAGCAGCAGCTGCCTTTGGACTAGGCTGCAGGCGGTGTGAAATCGAATTGATATTGATTGACTTCCGGATAAGTGGAAGCAGATGCCCTCAAAACTTCTGAGTGGAACCTAATTCTGTTTACCTGTCTCAAAGGAAGTTTCCGATGCCAGTCACTTTTCGAGTGCCAAGTGTTATCCAAACCTTTTTTTCTTGCCGTTGATGCATTACCTACTGAATAGCCTGAGACGCAGAGATAAAATCGATTGCACCTCTCCCGAATGCGAGAGTCATCTACGCCAATTCTTTGTTGAATTTAGTTGTAGTTCTTCACATCAAGAACAGGAGGGAAGCATCGCCTGACATCATTACGTGCAACGAGAAAAAGAAAATGTGTTGGATGACAAACTGTAAAGCTCGCTAACTTGGTTAACTATCGTCGTCCAGACTTCTAACTCCTTAAGCTTCGGAAGCCTTGAATCTTTCTGGAAAATAGTGTTCACACTGTATTTTAACATTTTATATTAATTTTGTTTGTCATGTTTAGAAAATATGGTGATTTTTCCCCCTTAAGAACAAATTATGATGGACTGTTAAGGTTAACTTGTCAAATATATAATAATAAATTACAAGGGGTTGAATACTTTTTTACGAGATATATAGGGTTGTGTGATGTTAACTTATAATTATCGTAGTTACTCACGAAAGCATAAATAATATTTAATTAGCAATTAATGCTCAATTAATTTATTGATAGTGACGTTATTCGTGCATGGCACCCACAGAAAGTTTTTGCAACTATATATAAGTCAATACAATTATCAGGGTCACGATAGGCGACTTCCACTAAAATTTACAATAATAAGTATTGTATTAGAACAAAAGTCCGCTTAATGTGAACCGATGATCCGCTGTAACCTTTTTTTTTCAGTGCAGTAGGTTTTCCGAATAAAATTGTAATAATAAATGTCGTATTGGAACATAAATACGCTTAGTGAGAATGAAAAATTAGCTGCATATACATCTTCTTCTTATACCCGTGTCGACTTTGTTTAAAGGTAAAGATTTGCCGGGGAAGTCACACTGTCGTTGCACTTTCAGTTCCGCGCGAAGAAAAGGGTATTTTAGTCTTCACAAGGATTGGGAAGAATGTTTTCTTTTTATTCAAGGTTTCGCCAGTGACATATATCTTCAGTTTCATCACTGCGCTTCACACAACGTTTTTAAAGCATCATTGATCTTTCATGGTCAGAGAAAGTGGCGCGCAGAAATAAGAAATAGAGATATTATCGTGGCGTCAGAGGTGTGTAAAATTTGAAGTATGTGCAAAGGTGTGCTAAGTTTCTCGGTAAGTCCACGAATGCTGCTCTGCGGGCAGTGTGTTGGACTTTTGTGTTTATTTGTTTTTGTGCTTTTTTCAACGTAGCTTTAATGTTTCGGTACTGCACCAATTATCCTGAAGGATAACTGCCCACTGGGCATGTTCGTAAACCTTCACGGCAAAAAAACCGCCACCTGCACCAAGACTGAGAAAGAAGCGCTCCGTCCCATGTTTTCTTTTCGAGACTTCGTGCAAGTCACGCTTGTTGCATCATGAACCAATTATCCGCTTGACGCGTTTCGCAAAAGATCTGGTTACAATTGTTTTAAAACTTTCGCAGCGATGCTGGAACACTTTCACAGCGGTGCTGAATTGCATTTTTGGTAAATTCGCACTATCAATTGCAGAACAAAATAAGAAAACAAAACCGGAATAATTCGAAAGTATACAAAATAATTTTACAATAACAAAGTCTTGATGTCACAGAGCATACGATAAAGGTTCTAAACGTTTTTTTTAATTACTAAATACAACTCTCTCTGTTCCTACTACGAAAATTATGTCGTGGTTTCTAGAGCTGCATTATGACCCGGTATTTTTCTGCCGTTTTTCTAGACACTCATTTAGGTTTTGCTAACATTTCAATGACCACATTTTTAAAATCCTACAACTAATGTCATATGGTTCGCGAATATTCATGCATGCAACCCTTCCATCTCACATTGACAGGGTTCAGCTTCTTTTGGGAGTCTTGGGGGCAGTTCTTTGCTCTTGGAGGATCATGTTGCTTAACAGGCATAATTTTTGCTGATGCGGCCACATAAAGTGTGAGTCCCACGGGACGGCTTTCAGTTCTCCCATATTAGTGTACCAAGTACTCTAAATTGTTAACCACTTTTTTTATACACATACACTGAACTGAACGTTTAAGTGCAACTGTTAACGCACGTTTAGCATAGCTAAAAATAAAGCGGTTAGTAGAACTATTCAGTTCTACTAACCACACGCTGCTAGTGGCGCTGATGCATACGGGTGCTTCGAAAGACCAGAACGAGAACATGGAGATTAACATGGAGATCAATTTTTAGATGCCAATCAGCTCTTTGACTAGACTGTGTAATGCTGTTCCTCCGTACGAACGAGCCGCGTGCTGCAGGTGTTGGTGTGGTGCCAAGTAGGTCACGCCACTGCTGAACGTTGACGTCACGCCCCCCCCCCCTCACCTACCGCACGCTCGCCTCAGCGCCTGCAGCTGCCGCCTCGTCCATTCGCCTGCAATACCTGCCGCGACCGCCAATCGCTACACCACCGGCTTATTGGTTCACGCGCAAGAAACCTGACTTGCGCTGAACGTACGCGTTAAATCATGTCTGTACGTGTCACCTACAGGACCTATGGCAGCCATCACCTGAAAAGAATCTCCCAGCGCTCACCGCAGCACCCAGGTTAGCGCCGTTCAACCCATGATGCAACCCGTACGTACGCAACGCTGCTGCTTCACAACCCATCAGGGCTCCCTTCGGGGAGATGGTCCAAGTCTTTTTGTAATATGTTCAATGAATTTGTCTCATAAAAAGAGAAATATGAAATATTATCTTCACAAACTAATCACAAAAATGCACTAAGTTTCTCCGTTATATTTATTTAGTCCAGTTGCCCCATATTTCTGGATTAGCATGCTGCCTGCTCGCTTTGCAAAGTTTAATATTTACTTTGTTTCATTACAGGCTTTTATAACAACGTACAAAGATACTTTCATTGCTTTTTTTATCGACGAACAAGAAACAAGACTTGTAAAACGATTTTCTATTACACACGCCCTCTTGGTAATAATACGTCCTTTTATTATTTTCAATTCGGCAGCACTGATGCCTCATTGAGCGAGACCTTGCGCATGTCTCGCGTCTAAACATTGCCAGCAGTCAAGGTTAAGATTTATCATGATCGCGGCAGTTCCAGGCTTCCTTGTCCGAGATACGTCAACGTCCATGTAATGTTATCTTCAGTACTTTTACAACAATGCCACCATACATGGCCAGTTTAAGATAATTTGTATGCAGATACCAATACATAAATTGCCTAAGCAGAAAGTATCTGTATATGAAACCTCGCGGGGGGCTACAAGCTGCCTTCTTAATAATTTAGATAATTTTATGGAGCTGCCCTGACAACGTGCAAACTAAATTATTATAATGAGCGACCATGTACGTTACAACTGTATGAAGAATACTGCCGATCTTTATACCTACCTTATGCTGACTTTTCATCCTCGAATTGGAAAGGTGGCAAAGGAGGAAGGCGTGCCTTACAAATAATAGTGGTGCATTGGTAACAGAAGCTTCAGCGAATGCGTTCGTAAACAATGTCTCTATTTTCTACTCACTTGCATCTAGGCATCTATCTATAAACTCTGCCATCTTGATGCAATGTCAGGAAAAGATAAATAGACCACCCTTAAGGGCAGACTTTCGAAATAAAAAGAAAAGTAATAAATGCGTCGCCGCGTAATACATATATATTTTTTGCGCGTATACAGTGAAGCCCAAAGCACTGCACTTTCACGCTTCGCAGGCTCCATTCCCGGTCGTCTGTTCCTTCATTGCACTGTGTCCTTCTTTGCATTTGGGCACTGGACTCACTCCAAGGCATGAAATGGGGTGCAATGAACTTCAACAGAAGAAAGGGTTTCTCAGAAAACGGCAGGGAAGCGTCTGGGCTCGATGCGCCTAGAGAAGGCGTGGGCTGTCAGCATAACTCATTCCCTTCATTTTTGTTCCTCTCTCTCTTTCCAGTACGTGTTGTTATGCTTTCAGAAAAGCTTTGCCATAGCACAGCAACCACGCCTCAAGCAGTGCGCAAGCTTTGACCTCTGGCTCCATTGTTACTCCCAACCACAGAATCCCGCGTATAGCGATCATTTTCTTTTAAAAGTTAGAAGCAACTGTGCCATTTGTCAAAGCCACCGCGTATCTATGAAGAGAATCCTCTCGTCCACTCTGCGGCGAACTAGGTTTGAATTGGGCAAAACAAGCTCGATTTTTTGTCATCTAATTTTGGTATAAATGCGAAATTTTTGTGTGACTCTCATTTTAAATATTGAGATCATGGTTTGTGCTTACTTTGGAAGCTTTGACAATCAAAGCAGATGTTGCTGTAGGAAAGCTTTCGTTTTACAATACACAGCTTAACTCGTTACAAGTTGAACACTATTCTTGCGGCTCCTAGAGCTTTTCAGATGTGTGCTAAATTTCTTAAATAAAGGTGTAAAGCTTCTAAATGGCACGCCTACGTGGAGCAATCAATGCACAATGTCGTCAATGGTTCGCTGTTGTATTCACATCAATTTCACCATTCGCATCCGGGTAGTTCTTGATTTGTATCAAATTAAACTACGTACGCTGTTTTACATACCTGCAACACGATATGAGCCGCGTGTGCTCGACCACCTTGAGCAACGCATTTTACCATCCGACGAGAAGCATATCAGGAGCAAGGCTAGAAATTTATCGCTATGGTTCAACCAGAAGCAAAAGCTTGTGTATTTGTTTCACTCATGACTATTACAAGTGAAAAAGTTACAGCATATCCACGGAGTGAATGAAGATGGGTGGGGCGAAGCGTCCATCCGCCTGTATGTTTGTTTATACGAAATCGCTCGTTCGTCCATCCGTCTGTTTGTCTGTCCTTCAACTACACGAAATATGCTAACGTCATCTAATGATATTTCCAAGGTCATATACACACAACGCCATCTAGTGAACAAGTTTGAAAACAAACGACAAGTGGCTACATAATGTACTACTACTACTACTACTACTACTACTACTACTACTACTACTACTACTACTACCACTACTACTACTACTACTACTACTACTACTACTACTACTACTACTACTACTACTACTACTACGACGACGACGACGACGACGACGACGACGACCGCTACCACCACCACCGAGGAGGGAACGACTCACACCCTAAGGAGCTTCGCCTCTATAAAAAGTCACAGTTTAAGCACAATTTCTTGCTATGGTTCCACCAGAAGCAAAAGCTTACTTATTTGTTTCACTCATGACTATTGCAAGTAAAAAATTCACAGCATATCCGCGGAGTGATTGAAGATCAGTGGGGCGAAGCGTCGACCACCACCACCACCACCGAGGAGGGAACGACTCACAAAGGAGCTTCGCTTCTAGAAAAAGTCACAGCTGGGGCACAAGGCCGAAGCAATGAATGCGATAGTAACACAACCGGCTGTTATACGAAGTAAGGCTAGGATATTTAGGAACCGTATGAAATGTAGTCAAAACGGTTGATTGTACTTTAATTGACAGTGATGAAGTAATGACTACAGCTAAACAGGCGTTGTGTATAGTTAGCTGTGTGACATCTGAAATGATGTGAAGTCCAAGTTCGGCATCGAAAAAAAAGACGATCCACTGGTTTTTTTTGATGAAGTACACTAACGTTGAAGTCTCTAGTGACTATCACCGGCACATCCTGTGAGCACTACGCACGGAAGTTGTGCAGCAAGATGTTCATGACGTCAGTCTGCAAGGTACTTCGTGAGATTTACACTGTAGCGACGACGAATCTGTGCTATGTTTTAACGGCGCAATCGTCATAACTCTTCTGGGGCGGCGAGCTCATTTAGTCCGCCTATGGTGATAATGGCAGGGCGCATTTTCGATGGCAACCAAATTCACAGGCACTACAGGACCAGCAACTTACCCAATAGTCCTGGACTTGATGCGAGCAGTTTTTCCTGTTGCTTCACAGTGAAAATGGAGCCAGAGACGTTTCTGAATGCCCTTTTCATCCGAATGTGCTTCAGTGAACCCACCTCTCTATGATGAAGCCGTCAGACAAGTCAATGTTTATAGAAAACATGTAGGTCTTGTCCAAACCATGTACATGCTTTGTCCAAGAATGTTTCTTTTAAGTCCATTGACAGTACGCCAGTGGCAAATGGTGTACATATATAGCTCGTCGTTAGTAAGATGGACAGTATGGCCTGTGTGGCCTATTTGGTTAATGCAGTGCGCTGGGCGCTGGTTTGAATACCCAGTGGGTGCCTTGCAACTTTTTATCTTCTGATTTATTTTCTTTTGTGCCTTTTACACACATATATACATATGCATATCCGGGACAAGATGGCAACGGCAAAAATCAGCGGAGTGTGTCCATATAATTGATATCGCAATAAACCAAATTTGCACCATAATTACTACAATACCAATAAAAATGCCACAAATAACATGTGTTAAAAAAAGAATAAACGCGGAAAGGTAAGCATGGAACAACAACAAAAAAAAAGAAGTGGGAATGATCAACAGCTGTCGGACTGGTTCCTTCGAAGATGACTAGTTTTCTTTACAACGTCTCTATCGTCTCCTATACATTCATTGGCTTTATTTTTTCTTAATTTTCATTGAGATTATTACTTAAAGCAATGACATTAGTAATCTGGACAGACCTCAACCAGTAAACAAAAAAGATTGCGGTGTGCTGGGCCAGTTATTGCAACATATTGTATATGTATGCGCGAAAAAAAAAAAACAGCAGCGATCCTGTAATTTCCTTTTCGTTTTTGCCGTTTTTCAGCCCATACATTTACGATACCTTATAAGTACGCCTAAAGACGATAGCGATATAATATGAAATCAAATTACCAAAACTGTGATACGTGATAGTGTATTATATGGGGTCAGTATCATCTGAAAGCACAAAATGATCCACTGTCCTCACAGTTTCGATTGGCCTTCTGGCGCACCAACGGAGTAGTTAAGTGCTGACGGTGCATGTGACTCGGCAGCACATGCCTTCCGCAGACGTCTCCTTGTAGGCTCATCGCGTGCCGACTCAGACCAAGTATTTATTCGTCTTCGGAGGAAGGCCCAACCTGTTGCGGATGAACTGGAGGGCGAGCTCCTGCGGCCGTTCCTGCCACTCTATCATGTCGTAGTCGGGCACGTCTACCTGATCCCCCTCGAGACGGTCCAGGAGCGCTACGCAAACCACGCCTCCTGCACGAGCGGCGTAAGAGCGGTAGGAGCCAAAGTCATAACGCGTTCAAGCTCATTTGTTAAACATAAGGTTTCCAGAAGGTTCTACGCATTCGAAGTCATAAAAAAAGTAAACGTCTTTGAACAATGCGCCAAACATCATTTCTTATGCATAAGGTTTCCCCAAGAGATCCGAAGCCACAAACAAAGTATACATCTTTGAATAAAGCATTTGTTCTCATTTCTTATGCGTACGGCTTCCCTCAAGGTACTATGCATTCGCGAAGGGTAATAGAATGTAAAACGATATCTTTGAAAGGGACTAAAATTATGTACGGCTCAAGAAACTTCCAAAACACTTTTTAGCGTTTTATTAGCACGCTGTTTGCGTCTCTGTACAAATATTGATTGTGAGACTTTTTTTAACGCCGTGGTGGGATTTGAAAACCTGTATTTAGTGGACATCAATTGCGTTGACACACTCGCGGCATCACCAGGAGTCCACTGTGATGTCGTGGTACACACTATAAATATGAAAGCAAGGCTTTCGGCCATCGCCAAATACAACCAACACCGCCCTATCGTCCTTTACGGGCACATTTCGAAGTATGTGTTGAGTTCTTTCATCGTCGCGCTATTATTCGTTTAAGAAGGTGTTAAGTCCTTTGTTTGCTTCGATGTATGTATGTATGTATGTATGTATGTATGTATGTATGTATGTATGTATGTATGTATGTATGTATGTATGCATGTATGTATGTATGTATGTATGTATGTATGTATGTATGTATGTATGCATGTATGTATGTATGCATGTATGTATGCATGTATGTATGTATGTAGGTTTGTATGTAGGTTTGTATGTATGTATGTATGTATGTATGTATGTATGTATGTATGTATGTATGTATGCATGTATGCATGTATGCATGTATGTATGTATGCGTGTGTCATGATATGCGCGGTAGGTTCATCTGGTGCGCGATGTTTGTGAGTTTGTGCTGTGCCATACGCCGACGAAGATGACGATGAGACAAGGAAAAGGCGGAATCGTGTCGTCAAAGTCAAGCCAAGCCATGGGGAGAGAGAGGAAGAAGACGACGACGGGGCGTTGGAGAAGGAGGATCCGAACGAAACAGTGGCAGGCTGAAGCGCTCGTCGGGTCGTGGTCCCGAAGCCTACCTGTGCCTGTGGTCCGCACGAGCCTGGCTCCCTTCTACCGTGTGATCCAGCAGCCGGCGCCGGTCCGTTGTACTCGGATCCGGGCATTTTCCAGACCTGGGCCTACTACTGGCTGTCCGGGACGTGCTTGCCACACATCGACTCTGCCTCACGCTCCGCTCCGACCATGCCTGAGTCATCGCTGATGTCGGCGTAAGACGCAACGCTACGCATCGACTCATCTGCCTTCGACGTCACACGGTGAAGTGTTTCAAACCTTGTGTAGTGCAGTGGGGGACTACGCTAAGCGTCAGACCTTGTCTTTCGAGAACGTGTGTCGTGCTCGTACCTAAGGCAGTTCTTCGCTGTTGCCATGTAACACGCCAAGCTTCATTAGCGTTTTTTTTCTTTTTTTGTGGCATTAAAGCCTTATAACTCAAGTTGCAAATGTCTTCGTCAGTCTCGACAACGATTATTTAAGTTGCCGTGATTACACGAACCTTATCCCTCACAATTGGCGTCCGCGCGACAGGACGAAGCCGTTTGCACTGGGTTGAAATCTGTAGGGAAGATGAGTGAGCAAGAGCTTATAACGCTAGCGGAACGCATGGGGCTTCAAGGAGCCGAGCTAAAGACGTGGGTAGACGCGCGGTTAGAGCGGGCTCATGAGGAATCTGTGCAAGCGCGTGAAGAGCGTTCCGCGGAAAGGCAGGCGGCGAAGGAACGTTTGGAGATAGAAGAGAGAACTCTTCAACTGCGAATTCGACTAGCTGAGGTTGAAGGTAGCCGAGAGCCAACAGCGCGGGACCGCGAACCTGAGAGGAGTCAAAGCCGCCCGTGCTTGATCAATCCTCACAACCTGATTCCAGTGTTTGACGAGGGGCGTGACGATCTCGATGCGTATCTCAAGAGGTTCGAACGCGTAGCAGTTGGTCAAGAGTGGCCTGAGGAGAAGTGGGCGACAGCGCTTAGTTTATGCCTCAGTGGGGAAGCGTTGAAAGTCTTCGGTCGTCTGTCGCCAGAAGACTCAATGGATTACCAGAGTACGAAAATGGCCTTGCTCCAGAGGTTTCGTTTCACAGCCGAAGGCTATCGCGAAAAGTTTCGGCAAAGCAAGCCTGAAGACGGCGAAACTGGTAAACAGTACGCCACGAGATTACAGAGTTACTTCGATAGATGGCTGGAAATGTCGGAAACGGACGAGGACTTTGCATCCGTGCGCAACCTCATTGTAGCTGAGCAGTTTCTGAATAACTGCCACGATCGCCTGGCACTTTTTCTAAGGGAGAAGAAATGCAGGACGGTAAAAGAAATGGCAGAAGCAGCTGATACCTTCTTGGAAGCCCAGCGGCAAACAAACTTGTTGGTATTTCGTACCAAGTCTGCAAACAACATTCCCAAGGAGCAAGAAGGATTTACTTATACCCAGCCTCCTCTTAGATGTTTCGTCTGTGATCGACCCGGCCACAGAGCATCTGATTGCCGCACGAAACCCCAACGAGTCTTCTGTGGGCACTGTCGGAAGCCCGGCCACGATGCAAGAGCATGCCCAAGCAACGGCGGGTCAAAGAAAATGACATCTTGCATCGTGTCTACTGACCAGAAGTCCGAGACGCCCCGATGTGCCGATGATTCATCACAAGATGAATATGTTGCTAGTGCACTCCGAACGCGCACCGCAACAGCTACACGAAACTTGCCGGTGTTACAGGGAGAAGTGTTTGGACATACTGTATCAGTCTTGAGGGATACTGGAAGCAACACCCTGGTCGAGCGACGTTCCCTCGTTCCCGATGATGCGCTGACGGGTACTACCGCCACTATTTTATTGGCCGATGGTAGTTGCATCGAGGTACCGGAAGCAGAAGTACGGATTCTATCGCCCTATTTCACCGGAAATGCGATAGTCAAATGCATGACGTCGCCACTTTACGATGTCATCGTAGGAAATGTTCCCGGCGCCCGTGACGCTAATGACCCCGACTCAACGTGGAAGGAGTCAGCGAGCCTGAAGTCGGAAACTAATCAGGCATTGAATTCTGAAGAGAAATCCAAGGATGGATGCGGGACGAATAGCACAGTCATGGTTGGTGTTTCAAGCAAAGGACATCGCCGGAAGCTCACGACTGCTAAATTTGGAAACTTAGAGGTGACACAGGAGTCATTTCGCCAAAAACAAGAGGAAGACCGGTCGCTGGATGTTTGTAGGGCGAAAGTCGACACCCTCATCCGCGGTAAAGGAGCCACATACCACTCATTTATGTTCGAGAAAGGAATCTTGTACCGCGTTTACCACTTGACTCCGGGTAAATCAGTTCAACAAGCGGTGGTTCCAAAGGCGTTGCGTGTCCATGTGTTGCACTTGGCACATGAATCACCGATATCTGGTCACCAGGGTATCAAGAAGACGAAGGACCGAGTTTTGGAGTCGTTTTATTGGCCCGGTGTACAGGAGGAGGTACGAAGATTCGTAAAATCATGCGACGCATGCCAAAGGACATATCCCAAAGGCAAAGTAGGCAAGGCGCCTCTTGGACGGATGCCTTTGATTGACACGCCATTCGAACGTGTGGCCGTTGATGTCATTGGACCTCTGACGCCAATTTCAAAAAAGGGTAATCGGTACATTCTTACCCTTGTGGATTTCGCCACTCGGTACCCGGACGCGGTGGCTTTGCCCGCAATTGATTCGGCAACAGTAGCAGATGGACTACTGGAGATGTTCTCTCGAATAGGATTTCCACGGGAGATCCTCTGTGATCAAGCCTCCTGCTTCACGTCAGACCTGATGGAAGAGGTGAATGCTTTGCTTGCTATTCGACATTTGAGCTCGACGCCTTACCACCCGATATGCAATGGCTTGGTCGAAAGGTTCAACGGCACTTTGAAACAGATGTTGCGCAAGTTGTGCCAAGAGAAGCTGAAGTCATGGGACCGATTTCTTGCGCCTCTGTTATTCGCCTATCGAGAAGTACCTCAGGCCAGTATGGGCTTCTCGCCGTTTGAACTGATCTACGGCCGGCACGTCCGAGGACCCCTGGATATATTGAAGGAACTCTGGACAGGGGAAGACCTAGAGGAAGATATCAAGACTACTTACGGATACGTGCTTGATCTGAGAGAACGTCTTGAACGCACCTTGAAGCTGGCTCAAGAGAATCTCTCCCGAGCTCAACACTCGCAAAAGAAGTATTATGACCGAACCTCCAAAACCCGACAGCTCAAAGTTGGTGACCGGGCTCTTATATTGCTCCCAACCAGGGAAAACAAGCTTCTTAGGCACTGGAAGGGGCCATTTCCGGTTACAGGAAAAAAGAATGACCACGACTATTGGTTGGACCTTGGGCACACCACGAAAATGTTTCACATAAACATGCTCAAGCGCTACGAAGAACGTCAACCAGAAGTCACTAGTCAAGCTTCATCGTTCGTTGTAGTCGAAGAAGGAGAGTTGGATTCACCCCTCCCTACATTTAAAGTAAATGAAGGGAAAGGTATTGAGTCGGTCACACTCGGAAGTAATTTAGACGAAGCACAACGCGATGATATGTGCAATCTCTTGGAGGAATTCCGAGACATATTTTCCGAAGTTCCTGGGAAGACGAACCTCCTAGAGTGCCGGCTAGAGCTTACTACAACAAAACCAATCAGCACGTCACAGTATCCGTTGCCGTTTGCAATGAAGGAAATAGTAGAGAAGGAGGTTCAAGATATGCTGAAGTTGGGAGTTATTGAACGATCCCATTCGCCGTATAACTCACCCTTGGTCCTGGTTAAGAAACCGGACAACAGCTTTCGCGCGTGCATTGACTTCCGTCACATTAATGAGGTTCTGGTGTCCGATTCTGAACCCATACCCAGAACTGACATTATGTTTGCTGAAGTCGGCACGAAGTCGGTTTTCTCTAAGTTAGATCTTACAAAGGGCTATTGGCAAGTACCCTTAGAGGAAAGTTCTCGTCCGAAAACAGCTTTTTCAACGCAATCTGGACACTACCATTTTCTCTATATGCCTTTTGGGATTAAGACAGCCTCGGCCATATTCACACGATTGATGAGGACATTACTGCACGGCATTCCAAACACAGTGCATTACATAGACGATGTTCTAATTGCCACAGCTACGTGGGAGGAGCATCTAGTGACATTGAAACAGTTGTTTCAGAGGATCCGAGAAGCAGGCCTACGGATCAAACCTCAAAAATGTGAGATCGGAATGACTTCTGTCATCTTCCTTGGGCATCACCTCGGCGATGGTACAATCCGCCCAGTAGAAAGCACGATAGCGAAGATCGCTAAAGCCCCAAGACCGGAAACGAAGAAGCAGCTTCGCTCTTTTCTCGGCTTGGCGGGATATTACCGAGACCTCATACCTCACTATGCCCAGAAAGCGAAACCACTGACTGAAATGACAAGAAAGATGGAAAAGAACAAGTTAGCGTGGAATACCGAAAGAGAAGAGGCATTTGAAACCCTCAAACAAGCTCTAGCATCTATGCCAGTAGTCAAGGCTGTTGACATAAAGAAACCCTTCGTATTACGTACACATGCATCTGATAGGTGTATAGGCGCTGTGCTTATGCAGGAACACGAGGGTCTTCTTCACCCGGTGTCATATGCCAGCCGCCAACTTATGCCCCGGGAAGAGAGATACTCTGCAATTGAAAGAGAGTGTTTAGCGTTAGTTTGGGCGATCGCGAAATTTCATATCTTCCTTTATGGAACCTCCTTCGTCGTTCAGACTGACCATCAGCCGCTACGATACCTCTCTCAAGCCAAGCATTTGAACAGCCGGATCTTGCGCTGGAGTCTCGCATTGCAAGAGTACACCTTTCGCGTTGAGCATATCAAAGGATCAGAGAACGTAGGTGCTGATTATATGAGCAGGCTACAGGTGTAGATGCTAGCTATACAACATTAATGTAATAATGTACCATATGCCTAGGGACTCTCACATACAGACTATTCTCTTGGTGCAACAGTTCTGTACATTTGTTTGTCGTAAGTCTTGTCTCCCGCGCACTTTGGACAGTTTTTTTTTTTAAAAAACTTTTTGAAAGGGGGGACTTTTGTCATGATATGCGCGGTAGGTTCATCTGGTGCGCGATGTTTGTGAGTTTGTGCTGTGCCATACGCCGACGAAGATGACGATGAGACAAGGAAAAGGCGGAATCGTGTCGTCAAAGTCAAGCCAAGCCATGGGGAGAGAGAGGAAGAAGACGACGACGGGGCGTTGGAGAAGGAGGATCCGAACGAAACAGTGGCAGGCTGAAGCGCTCGTCGGGTCGTGGTCCCGAAGCCTACCTGTGCCTGTGGTCCGCACGAGCCTGGCTCCCTTCTACCGTGTGATCCAGCAGCCGGCGCCGGTCCGTTGTACTCGGATCCGGGCATTTTCCAGACCTGGGCCTACTACTGGCTGTCCGGGACGTGCTTGCCACACATCGACTCTGCCTCACGCTCCGCTCCGACCATGCCTGAGTCATCGCTGATGTCGGCGTAAGACGCAACGCTACGCATCGACTCATCTGCCTTCGACGTCACACGGTGAAGTGTTTCAAACCTTGTGTAGTGCAGTGGGGGACTACGCTAAGCGTCAGACCTTGTCTTTCGAGAACGTGTGTCGTGCTCGTACCTAAGGCAGTTCTTCGCTGTTGCCATGTAACACGCCAAGCTTCATTAGCGTTTTTTTCTTTTTTTTGTGGCATTAAAGCCTTATAACTCAAGTTGCAAATGTCTTCGTCAGTCTCGACAACGATTATTTAAGTTGCCGTGATTACACGAACCTTATCCCTCACAGCGTGTATGTATGTGTGTGTGTGTATGCATGCATGTATGTATGTGTGTGTGTGTATGCATGTATGTATGTATGTATGTATGTATGTATGTATGTATGTATGTATGTATGTATGTATGTATGTATGTATGTATGTATGTATGTATGTATGTATGTATGTATGCAGGCGGTGCACGAACCTTTGAGGCCGGCGAAGTGACACATGGCTGCAAACTGGGCAGCCTCCATCTCGATGTTGCGAACGCCCATAGACCGGAGCTTTTCCATGAACTGGTGCTTGGACTTCTCCGTGTAAGTGCAAAACGCGCCGTCCAGTCGGCCTTGGCCTGCATGCGGTCACAGAAAGCGGACTGTTTTTGCGACGCGGACATCAATAAACATGAGGGAGAACTTCGTGATTATGTCCTTTAACGAATGACGCGCTTAACTTGTCGGCACTCATACGCCAGCCGGCGAGGCAACAAAGATCATTAAAACAACTCAAGTGTTCACCTAGCTTTACTCCTTAAAAACGTGTGTGTCCGTAGAAGAATACTGTGGTTGTAGGCCGGGCGAACGTCGTCAAGCAAAAAGTGTCACTAGTGTGCGTGTCGTCGCCTTAAACGTAACATTGTTCTTTCTAGAAAACATCGCGCCTTGATGAATCACAGCTTATATACAAAACGACATATCTTGCCGGAAATCGGCGCGTTACGACAGGTGCAATGTTTCATCTTAGTGTGTTTGGATGTTGCTTTGCTTTTCTTAGCTTGGGGTCCCAATGATACAATCCTGGTCGTACTGACCGCATTCAAACGAGGGCGAAATTGAAAAGTTGTGATAAGCCGTTCATCGGGTGGCATGCTATAAACCGCTCGCACGCTAAGTCGTTCCGCAGTGTGGACAACGTCGTGCCTTGTTATCCACTGGGCTTTTTCAAGGCCCCTGGCTGTGGCGGCTGCATTTTCGATTGAGATAAAAATGCTGTAGGCCCGTGTGCTCATATTTGGGTGCGCGTTAAATAACCCTATAGGTAGTCGAAATTTCTGGAGCCCTCCACTACGCCGTCTCTTATAATCATGTGTGGGTTTTGGGACGTTAGATCTCACATATCAACGTTTCAAGGCATTGGTCTGACATGATGAGATTTGCAATGCGATTTATAGAAGCATGATAGAGATGACATCATTGATATTTGCAGCAGCAGTGATACGCTCGATCATGCTGCCATGTATACAACGTCACGCAAACTCAGGTTAAATACCTACTTAGTATTTAGGAGCTCATAGCAGGTTACGCATTCTTTGGTCAAGATAACTATCAGGTGTCATTTAGGTTACACATTCTTAACAAAATAGAATGGATTTTGTAATCGGTCCCACTCGAATAATTTGTCAGGTGCTCTCCCTAAGTGTGGTCTGCCCTTTACAGCGAGACGTTGCGATTTGAAGTGGAAGCGCTCACCTTCGTAAAAATCATCAGTGGACAGCGTCTTGCCACGCACGATATTCATAGCAGGCAAAAAACGGTTGCCCACGTCCACAAGCTCGCGTACTAGATCACCGTCCAGAACGCAGAAGCGCCTCACGCACTCTCCTAGAACGAACTGAAATTCGTGGAAAACTGGTATGAAATATACCCATAAGAGGTCGCATAGTCACGAGCAGTAGGTAATGCTCTGTAAATATGTCAAACTTGTATTCAAGGAGAATGGATGTCGCCCTGTAGGCCTAGTTCTTGTTCGTAACCAGGGGTAGGCGCCGTCTACTTGCTGAGGTGCTTGTAGCGACATCGCGGCGACTAGGCTCCGCCAAGCCCAAAGATCACCACCACCTTCTAAGATCACGTGACAACTGGCATCACGCGGGAGGCTCCCTGACGCGTTGTGCTATATATAGTTATCACGTAGCCATAGAGGGCAGTGGCGAGCTTTGGGCTGGGCGGAGCCTACACGCCGTGACGTTGCTACAAGCGTCTCAGTATGTCGACGGAACCTACTCCTGTTTACAAATATGGTGTAGGTGTGAAAGGTAAGGGTTCCAGCAAGTTGGAGTAAGAGTATGGAAGTGGCCCTAGCACTTTCATGGGCTAGGGTGTATTTCTTGTGTTTACTGGTGTTTCACCACGCCACCGAAGCTGATCTCAGAGGCCACGAAGAAGTGCGTGGCTGAGATCCTCTCCACCATGTGCCACAATGATTACAGCTGCTCACAAGAAAGCCAGATTCTTTCAAAGAACACGTTCAGTTATTATCTTTTCATTCTTTTGAGAGCTTATCGGTGTTTATTATTATTAAACGTTTCCTCTAATAATGCAAGTGTTCAATACACCTGTCACCTTGAACCAGAAACGTCGATTTCATACCAATATTATTTCTTAAAACGCATGTTCCTATTATCCAGAAAACCCTTTAGAAGAGAGACTACAGTGTCACTAGGCTATCACTACATCAAAGACATCTAAAGATGGAAAAAATGTCTACAGCATCTGTGTGTGCGCGTGCACGCCAGTGAGGCTGCATAAAAGCAACAACGCGAGAAAAAAAAAAAGATTTGTGCTCACGACTTCCAGCTCCTCTTGCAACAAACCGTTCATGACAGCAGTGCTGACAACGACCGACCCAGATGGAACCCCTGGAAAATTTGGCAGTGGGCTAGCTCAAAATGTTCGCAAAGTCCAGCTTTCTTGTCCACAAGCATGCAAATTGCAGACATTGCGAGGATAGGAACTGTGCGACACTTTCGATATGTCATCTGTATGCATTTGAACCAGCGCAGTTACTCACGCTGGCGCTTTCCTTATCATTTGATAAAGCCTTATATTAACGCGTCAGTCGTAACATACTCGTAAGTGGAGATGATCAATGGCATTGATATCTCCTCAGCCATCGAATCCTACTACGACACGACAAGCTTGTCAGCGAAACAGCATTTACGTCGTTTTCATAGCAGTCAGTAACTAAAATTTTCTCCCCACTTTTTTTTATTGTTGCTTTCAACATGTTATACAAGATCATTGAAAAAAAAAACCTTTTTGGTTCCATAGCCTGGCTGGCGAAGCTAGGAGACCAACGTCCTCTACGTGAGAATAGTCGGTGACACATGGTGAAATTTGCCGCGTAACACTGTACGTGGTGAATTTGGTACGTGGTACCACTGTTCGTGGTGAATTTGGTACGTGGTACCACTGTACGTGGTAATTGCCACGTACCACTGTACGTGGTACAGTGGTACCACGTACAGTGGTACCACTGTACGTGGTAAACCTTCACTGTACACCTTTCCTGGCCGACCACCCGCGTTTACAGAGAAAGCTGTCATGAGATCACAACTAGAGTCGTTTTTCGCGCCGCAGTTTTCCGCCGCCGCTGTCGCCGGTGCCCGTAACTGCTATCGTGCGAAAATAAGAGAAAAAAATATCCAGAATAGAAATGGATTCGAACCTGAGCCCTCTCCATGGTCACAGTATTCTATACGACAAAGCCGAGCCAGTGCTCAAAATACCTTCACAAAAGACCCTATACAGGCATTATCTCGGGACAGAACCGCGTTAACATGTGCAATATGGCGAGGTAGAAGAGTAAAATAACAACGACGGCGCAACATATTGTGAATTGTGTAACCAGGCTTCACGCAGTACGAACTGTGTTGTGAGTGGGGCATCGATCGCTTCGTACTCATTACAAAGGACACAACGATAAGCTACCGCATCAACAAGAGTGCATTTAATGCCTCGCAAATGAGCAGCGAGTACCTCACTTCTCCGCAGGATGACGAGTAATGGCGCAGTGGTGCTTCCCCTGACTTGACAAAAACACTTATTTGTGGCGTAGTGGGTACCTTGCAAGAGTACTTGTATTGGTAGCCCCAAGATAATCCGATTTATTCTAAAACTGCACATTATTTTATAAAATCACTCCATTATTGGCCAACCATCGACAGTGGCTATGCGCCACGGGCAATAAACTTGGCTAAACCTTATGCTTGGGTGTGTTGGTTTATGATTATTTAGACTTATTTATCAACGCAAAAAGGACGGGACTTTTAGAAAAGACAAAAAAAAACACACAGCGCTGCGTGCGTGTGTCTTTTGTGAAAGTGCTGCGTGTGTGCGTCTTTTCAAGAAGTCCCGTCCTTTTTGCGCTGATAAATCAGTCTAAATAAACGGGCAACAGGTCAACAACAACAAGAGTTTACAACGAGTTGCGCAGGACAAATTTGTTCTGCAAATAAACAATGTTTATGTTTATGGTTCCAGAAATGCTTCTCTTCCAGCTTTCGCTGTAAGTGCGCTGTGCTTTCCACCCAGTTCTGACGTTTTCTTTCTTTCTTTTCTTTTTGTTTTCACAGTGAACTTGTATACGGCTCAGGCGCGTCCATCCATCGACCGCAGGCTAAAACATATATGCCACAGAACTTGGGCAAACTGAACTGCTCAACACTGATCCACTAAAAATGAAGAAACGCGAGAGGCAAACACCGTTTAAAATTGTGCAAATAGGGCCAATAGCCTACGACAAGCCGTACAAGACGACGCATGCCGTGGCAAAAATATAAATAAGTGCTCACTAAATTCAAAGAGGACTTTTCTGGACAGAGATTCCAGGTTTAGTTGAAGAATTTACAATCGGCTAAAGCTCGAAATCACATATCACCTTTGTGACGTATGCAAGGCAGCTTCATTGGTCATCCGCCGTCACGAAATTTAAAGGCCCTTCATTTTTTGCTTAATCTTTTCGCAGTACGGTCGTCCAAAGTTCTTTTGAAGGCACTTTTAAGTAGTATAAACAAAACACATTGAGAACCGTACCAATGCCTCCGCAAGTGCCAAGGCGCAGCATGACCACGTCCTGTGTGCACTGGGAGTAATGCAGCAGCTTCAAGAGCTCGTGCATCACAATGGAGAGAGAAGGAGAGCCCATGCCGTGCTGCATCGAAGGCCAGAGTTCTGTACAAGCTCTGCAGAGAGGCACTAAATTGCAACAGAGGGCCGTATTACACTTAGAAGTCAATCTATGTACAAGACAGGCGGCAAATAGTTCCCCGTTTGATCAGAATATGAAGTCGTTTCTTCGGTCTCTCGTCCATGCTGGCCTCAGCGTCAACGACGTCTTTTGACGTCACAATGCGCACCTTCTTGGGCCCATTTCGATATTTGCCGTCGCAGAGAAGTCCAATGACATTCAAATAAAATTCATTCATCTGACAAGTGAGGGCTTATCGAAACAAAACAAAGTCAGGCAATAAGCACGAAGCTAACGCAGGAAACAATTTAGCGCAGTCTCAGTCAACAATAAGCCGTGTTACGTCACCTGCTGATTGCAAGTCGATAGAACTTCCCGCTTGAGCACGTTTACTTTATATCGAGCAGCGTAACGGCGAAAATGTTCACAGAATTGATAGGAGATGCCAATTTGATTGATTGATTGATTGATTGATTGATTGATTGATTGATTGATTGATTGATTGATTGATTGATTGATTGATTGATTGATTGATTGATTGATTGATTGACATTGTAATAACAATCGCTTAAATATATTGATGGGGTAACGCAAAGACGAAGACACGAATCAGGAAGGAACATGACTAAGCTGCCCTATAAATATGTGTTCGACAAATACTATTTTGCCGAAATGTTGGTTATTCTCTAATAATGCACCCATCGCGGTGGTCTATAGTCGGTGCAATGTTCGACTAACTCGCAGGTCGCGGGCTTGAATCTCGTCCACAGTGGCTGCACTTTCGATTGAGGCAAAAATGCTTGAGGCCCGTACACTTAGTTTTAGATTCATGTTAGAACACCAGATTACCAAAAAAGTTCCGCAGCCCTTCCCAACGGCGTCTCACATAATCATGTCGTGGTTTTGGGACGTCGAAACCCAGAAATTATTAGCCTGCTTTCTGTAACCATGCATTGTTTCACTATTCGGGCTAAAAAAATTGATAAAAAAAGACCGAGTGTTGCATAACTGCTTCGAGTTACGTTCTGTGCAGACCAGGGATTACGATTCATACACGACATCACCCCATGGTAGTTACTAGAGTGGTGAAAAGACAGAAAGAAAGAGAGAAAGAGAGAGCTCGGAACTCACGCTGACAGAAAGCACAGGTCCGATTTTGTACATACAGTAGCGGTGCGAGGCTTCGCTGATGTCGTAAAGTTCAGCGCCAGTCGGCAAATGGATGCCCAGACCCTTC
The DNA here is from genome assembly GCF_043290135.1 of Rhipicephalus microplus. Lineage (NCBI taxonomy): Eukaryota > Metazoa > Arthropoda > Arachnida > Ixodida > Ixodidae > Rhipicephalus > Rhipicephalus microplus. The sequence goes on from NC_134703.1 coordinate 41,974,836, forward strand.
TTGACGAACTGGGTGAAGCGTTGCATGCGTGACGGCGTGCCGCCCATGCACACAAACTGCGAACGTGAATTATTTGTCGTGCTTTATAGAAAATGCATCACGGCCTCTGTACGCCTGAAGCGGGATAGTACGAAGATACGACATTAGTGATATGCGCATGCGAAACAGTCATAACGTCGACCGATGGCACTTCAGGTAATTGATACAGATACAAAAACGAGTTACAATAGTGAATCCGTTCGAAATCGTCTGGTATACACTGCAAAATTTTGGAGAAAAAAGCAAAAATTATCTCCTTCGCTATTTCTCTTCTATATCCCGTGAAATATACACACAAGCCACCTCTATCTTTGACTTCGGTGCGTGTCTTGCAATAAAGTAAAGATTCGCTTTATGCAGTAAAATATTTGTTCTTGTCATTTAGGCTTTAAAGACCAGTAAAAATTAACGCCTCTAAACCTTCCACCCTTACCCCAAAAAGAAAAAAATTCTACACTGCAGTATCTAGCTCCACGAAACTTTCACGTGCAGTACTTGCCGTTGTCTTGTCTTTGTACGATGTCCGTCAGCGCCATTTAAATATAATGGTAATACGATGTGATGAGAAGTTTCTATTTCCAACGGAAGTGCATACCTTGACGTCGCCGAACATCTCCTTATGGTTATGTGTGGCTGTGGACAGCGCCAGGTGGTACAAGTTGTCCCCTTTGATGTTCTTCAAGTTGGGGTTTTGCAGCTTCACAATGTTGTTCGAGTCCTGGTCACTCCTCTGAGGCCTGTCACACAGGAACCAACGAACTTATCCTAATATACCGTGTACGCGACTGCCTCAAATCTTCTAAGTTTTGTTTTATTTCTTTCTTTTTGCGTGTGTTGTGCCGTGCGAGTGTCCGTTGGTCACTCGAGGGGGCCGTCCTCCTTGCTTACGGGCAGCAGTGATCGGCGAGCCTTCCAGACCTGCGGGCGCCGGGTCAGCACAAAGGCGGCGGCCCGCTTTAATGCACCTTGCCAGTTCGGGTGCAAGAAGAGAGAAACATGTCCCTTTGTGCATCCGTGGCCTGTGGGACGTTCGACTCTGTTTCCCCGAATGGCTAAGCGACGGACCTCTACCACTGACTTCGTGGAACAATTTGTGCACGTGCGTGTGTGTGTGTGTGTGTGTGTGTGTGTGGTGCGTGCGCGTTTTGTGTCAGCGTGCGCGTATGTGTACTCGGATCTGTGGTCGACAGAGGAGAGCGAGAAAGCGCGGGAAGAGCCAGAGACGCAGCGAGAACGGCGAGCAAACAGGAGTCTGCGAATTGCGAGCGACTTGAGCGGTTGTGCGTTGTGCGATGTGCGGAATTGAACGGATGCGCGAGTAATAATTGTAACCTAGTTTTTTAATTAAATACAGCCTTCTTTTGTTTACATTTTCTTAACAGTGCGTGAGTCGTGTGTTGTGTCTTCTATCAATTTTCTCCTTTTTACGGCCATACTGGCGACACCCTAAATTTTACCAAAAGCGGAATAGAGGACGCTAACATTCATCAGAAGTGGGATTTGACCAATTTTAGAAAACATTCGGAACGAGTTTGGAAAATCTTAGCGAGGAGTGCGATTACGTCAGTGCGAGAACAAAGCAATGGTGGACTTCCAGTGAGTGGGCACTTCCAGAGAGCTAACATCAGCCATGCTGGACGGATCATCGCCGGAGGAGAGTGGTCACCGTGATGACGACGACTGTGCTGGGCTCACCAAGCGGGAACTTTTCGACGCTTTGCGCGAGAAAGACCGCTTGTTGGCGGACCTCCTGCGGCGGCAGCCTCAGCCGGAGTCGTCGGGGGCTCCACACCAGGCGGCCATCAACACGTTTCAGGTGATGCCCGATTTGAGCAGGAATATTGCAGACTTTTCCGGTGATGGTTGCACGTCAGCAGCCCGGGAATAAATGGAAAGTTTGCGCCAGACGGCTACGCTTCACCGGTGGCCAACGCCATTCCTGCTCGAAACTGCCAAGTGTCACCTGGTCGGCGCCGCAAAAGATTGGTACCGTTCGAGAGCTGCCGAAATTTCATCGTGGGACGATTTCGAGCGGATGTTCGGGCGGACTTTCTACAGCCAGACACGGGCGGCGGAGCGATGGAGGCGTATGCAAGAGCGAATGCAGCAGCGAAATGAGAACACGGCTGCGTACTTCCACGAGAAGGTGCGCCTTTGCAGAGAGGCGCACTTAGATTTCTGTGATACGAGGGAGCAGGTGCTGATCGGTCTCCGATCGCGGGAGTTATGCACGATGCTTCTTGGAAGGTAGCACGAAGACGCGGATGACCTGTTGCACGACATTCAGGAATTTGAGAGGATCGACCGTGAGCGACGAGAACGCTTCGGGACAGCGGCTGAGCGAAGAGCGACGAGCGATGCACCTAGTATGCAGCCTGCACCCAAGGCACCGCTGCAGGGTGCGTCCGGGTGCGACAGGCGGGACCAGCGACCACCTATCACAAATCAGAACGGTGAGCGAAAATGTTATAATTGTTTCAAATTTGGACATATTTCGCGGGATTGCCCAGAGGAAAGACGAATTGAAAAATGTCTAAAATGTGGGAAGACTGGGCATACCCAAAAACACTGCCAAGCAAAAGGCCCCAGAAATGAGACCAACGCTGTCTCTGGAGAGAAAATTGACCCTGGCGTGCTTTTGAAGCACGTTAAATGGAATGGCAATGAGGCTTTGATTGGCATGATAGACACAGGCAGTTCCGGTTGCTTAGTGCGCGAATCAGCGGTGGTGCGGTGCGGAGCGGAAGTGCTGGAAGATGCGACAGCTCTGTATGGTTTCGGCAGCCGGGGAGTTCCAGCTGCTCGTGCGATTGGCAGGTGCCGGGCCGACTTGCTGATAGATGGCGTCATTGGCAAGAACATACCGATACTTGTTGTACCCGACGAGGCCCAGTCGGTCGATTTGCTTGTCGATCGCACGTTTACCGAGCTGCCATATGTGACCTACGCTAAGCTGGGCGGCAGCTTGCAATTCTGGCATAGAGACGAGTGCCCATTCTCACATCTCGAACCCTTCGTTTCATGTCCGAAATTACGTTCGAAAACTGCCGAAGAGACCCCACTGCAGGCCAATTTTATAAATTGGGTGAGACTGTCATCGCACTTTAACGTCACTGGTGCAGTGCTGTTCAACAACTGTGGGCGCGAAATTCTTGTTGACATGGAGGACAGAGAGGTTACTGTGCCGGTGTTTGCGAGCGGAAATGACGACGTGGTTCTACGTAAAGGACAAAGACTTGGCCACGCGACAGAGGTGGACATCCCGGGTTGCGAGATGAAGGAAATAAATGAGTGCAGAGTGAAGTGCAGCGCGGCGAAGCGAGAACAAATTCTGGTTACGGAGGTGCGACGGCCGATTGGGTGCGAGGAAATTAAAATGGGCCCCTCCGTAACAGAGGAGCAGCGTCGTGAGCTCACGTGCCTCCTAAATGAGTACCGGGATATTTTCGCCGCCAATCTCAGCAAACTTGGTTGCGCACCTGCCCTTTCGATGGACATACAGGAGATACCTGGTAGTGCACCCATGGCTGTTCGGCCCTACCGCACGAATGCAGCAAAGCGAGAGGCTATACGTGACATCGTCGGAGAGTGCAAAAGAGAGGGAATCGGAACTGAGACACATTCCGAGTATGCGAGCCCAGTCATTACTACATCGATGGTCGATACAGAGCAGCGAGATTGGGACGAAAAGCTCAGTGAGGCAGATTGCACCTTGAACAACGCTATAAACAAGACGACTGGGAAGACACCCTTCGAGATGTTACATGGTTATCGACCGGAATTTCACAGCGTGGCACTGAAGCGCTTGGTTGAATCTAAAGCGTCAGAGTGGGAGGAGCCCGGCGGGTTGCGCGAACGTGTACGGCAGCGCCTCATGAGCGAGCAGAAGAAGATGAAGGTCGCTTACGACAGGCGCCACTTCCCGGCTAAAATGTACGGTGTCGGTGACGTGGTCTTCATGACGAGGGCTCCAGAACAGACGGGAAAGCCTGCCAAAGCCCAGCCAAAATATAGGGGCCCCCTTGTAATCACGGCAGTGTTGCCAGCTGACACGTATCGAGTTGCCGACCTTGACGAAACAAGGGCGAGCCGCTTCGCGACAACTGCGCACGTGTCGCAGTTGAAGTGCTGGACAACGACCAATCCGCATTCACACCTTGATGACGACGGAGAGTCTGCGGAGGAGTCGGACGCCCCCGAATGTGAGGTGCAGCGACTGAGACGTTCGGCCCGTAGCTGCGCCAAGACCCATCCCTATGCGAGTGCGCCATAGTTGCGTTGGCGTCTGTTGAGAACTTCAGTGCGTGCCGGGATTTACCGAGTGAACTGTGCGTACTGAAACAGTTGTTTTTTTTCTTGTCTTCTTCGACGAAGAAACAATTCTGTTTGTGTATTGGCGTGTGGGTTTGTTTATGATTTTTTTTCCATTAACGAGGACGTTAATGACTGTCAGGACGACCGAGTGTACGCGACTGCCTCAAATCTTCTAATTTTTGTTTTATTTCTTTCTTTTTGCGTGTGTTGTGCCGTGCGAGTGTCCGTTGGTCACTCGAGGGGGCCGTCCTCCTTGTTTACGGGCAGCAGCGATCGGCGAGCCTTCCAGACCTGCGGGCGCCGGGTCAGCACAAAGGCGGCGGCCCGCTTTAATGCACCTTGCCAGTTCGGGTGCAAGAAGAGAGAAACATGTCCCTTTGTGCATCCGTGGCCTGTGGGACGTTCGACTCTGTTTCCCCGAATGGCTAAGCGACGGACCTCTACCACTGACTTCGTGGAACAATTTGTGCATGTGCGTGTGTGTGTGTGTGTGTGTGGTGCGTGCGCGTTTTGTGTCAGCGTGCGCGTATGTGTACTCGGATCTGTGGTCGACAGAGGAGAGCGAGAAAGCGCGGGAAGAGCCAGAGACGCAGCGAGAACGGCGAGCGAACAGGAGTCTGCGAATTGCGAGCGACTTGAGCGGTTGTGCGTTGTGCGATGTGCGGAATTGAACGGATGCGCGAGTAATAATTGTAACCTAGTTTTTTAATTAAATACAGCCTTCTTTTGTTTACATTTTCTTAACAGTGCGTGAGTCGTGTGTTGTGTCTTCTATCAATTTTCTCCTTTTTACGGCCATACTGGCGACACCCTAAATTTTACCAAAAGCGGAATAGAGGACGCTAACAACCGGTTGTATGGTTCTAGGTTCTCTCTTCTCGCATATTTTCTCTCTGATTATTGCGAACTGTCGATAAAACAAGAGTAGAAGACGTGCAGGCATCAAACACGGAAATTATAGCGCTTGCATGTGTATTAGCTTAAGAAGACCTGAAGGCGAAAGCTATCTTTTTCATTTAGGTCGGTTGTAGTGATCCCCTTCCTCTAAAGGTTTCTGCACTATATGTTGTTTTGCACGACCTCCGTATTGCCAGCTTCAACTGACCGATTATGGCAGTGCCTCAAAGATTTTGACCAAACGACGATGTCAAGGGTGTAGTCGTCTCGCCGAGTGAAGTTCTGTGACCTCATAAGGACGTCATATGGTGACGTCATCACAAGATAATTTTTACACCAATCAGATTCATGCCAACGCCTACGGTCAAAGTTCACGTTTGAATAGCATCTCATACTTCCGCCTAAAAAATACCTAGTAACCAAACGTGACATGTTGTCAGTGCAACGTTGTGCTGCTTATGCAAAAAACCCACGTTATACGTTTGTGACGTGTTAATTTGCGTAACACGAAGACAGAAGCAAATACGTTTAGGAGCCAGTGCCCAGCCCGTGGCAAGGTCAGCGTATTATAAGGCTCGAATAGATTTTTAGATGCGAAGCAGCTTGTGGCGGCGGTCATGTCCGTCACTCCTTAGTCCTTCCCGCGGCGTCCACTCACCACTGCACAGGAGCACCTCCACCTTCTTTCTCCTCTCCAACGCTTCGCCCTCTCTACCCTCCCTGGAAGTCTGGGCTAAGAACAGGGTCTTAGTAGTACATCAACAGGCCCAGATGGCATTACAATTATGCTGATAAAGACATTACGTCCGAAGTCTAAGCACGCTTTGAGAGAGGCAGTAAGCAAAATAATAATCGGTGGTGAAGTCCCCGATGGATGGAAACTTAGCAGGATGAGCATGATCTATAAAGGGGGACAAAGCTGACATAAACAACTACCGTCCTATAACAGTGACATCAGTATTCTACAGGCTGGCGATGCAGATTATAAAGGAAAGAGTGCAGGCATGGATAGAGGATGAGGAGGTGCTGGCGGAACTGCAGAATGGGTTTCGGAAACACAGGAGGTTGCAAGACAATCTGTTCTCACTGACGCAGTGCATCAAAATAGCAGAAAAGGAACACAGGTCCCTGTGGCTAGCATTTTTGGATATCAGGATATCAATGGAGCATACGATAGCGTGGTTCAAGAGGACTTCAATACTGGACACACTAGGTGTGGAAGATAGAGTCACTAATCTTATAAAGGATATCTCTAAAGGTAACAAGGCAGCTATAAAGTGGGAAAAACAGGTATCAAAGCCTGCTGAGGTAAAACGGTGGCATGGGCAGGGGTGTCCTCTGTCACCTTTGTTATTCATGATGCACCTACAAGGATTAGAGGCCTAGTTAGAGTGAAGTGGACTGGGCTTCAACCTCTCTTTCGTCGCACAAGGAAAACTTATTAAACAGGCACTACCAGCATTGATGTACGCAGATGATATGGTGCTAATGGCTGACAACAAGGAAGATTTGCAGAGATTGATGAACATCTGTGGTAATGAGGGAGATAGGTTAGATTTCAGATTCAGTAAGGAAAAATCGGCAGTCGTGATTTTTAATAATAATGAAGGTAGTAAGCTTAGACTACAGAAGGTCACGCTAGATATAATAGACAAATACAAATATCTGGGCGTATAGATAAGCAATGGGGCCGAGTACCTAAGGGAACACGAAATATACGGAACGACTGAAGGTAACAGGAATGCAACGGTAATAAAAAACAGGGCACTGTGGAGTTTGATAGGTATGATGTTGTGAGAGGAATATGGAAAGGTGTCATGGTTCCTGGTTTGACGTTCGGCAATGCGGTCTTGTGCATGAGATCAGAAGTTCAAGCAAGATTACAAATTAAGCGACGTGGAATAGGAAGGCTTGCCTTAGGAGCTCACGGGAATACACCAAATCAGGGAGTACAAGATGATATGGGATGGACATCATTTGAGGGCAGGGAAGCTAGCAGCAAGATAAAATTTGAGAAGCGATTGAGAGAAATGGGGGAGGAGCGTTGGGCTAGGAAGGTATTCAGCTACTTGTACATGAAGAAGGCCGATACAAAATGGAGGAAGCGAACCAGAAAATTGACTGGTAAATAGTTAGATAACAGCAGGGGGCCAAACCAAAGAGAATTATCGGTTAAGTATAAGGTGAAGGAAGCTGAGACCGATATGTGGAGAATTGGCATGATTAAGAAGTCCGCACTAGAGATCTATCGAACTTTTAAGCAGTAAATTGCCAAGGAAAGGATCTACGATAATACTCGGGGTAGTTCTCTACTGTTTGAGGCCAGGACGGGAATATTGCGAACAAGGACATATCGGGCCAAATATGAAAGGGGTACACACAGTATGCAGTGTGTGTGGAGAGGAATAGGAAACTGCCGAACACTTGATAATGTTCTGTAAAGAGCTTCACCCTATAGTTCAGAATGATGGCGCAGAGTTTTTCAAAGCACTGGGGTTCAGGGACAGGGAGGGAAAAATAGACTTCAAGGGGATAGAATTACCTAGAAGGAGGTTATCTGATTGGTGGCTAAAGTCAAGGCGCGAGTGAGGATTGGACTCTTTACTGCGGGATGCGAGTCCTCGGCCTCACTATTTGAAGGGAAAAAATCTAGTTTTTGATTCACTAAGCACTGCGGCTTGGTGGCGTTAGGCACCGCCCGATATAAAGGGTGCAGCCTTATGAATCCATCCAACCCATTCATCCATCGTCGGTTTCCCGCTCGAGTTCACCCTTGCTCTTCTCAATGTGTGGTTCTTCAAAGCACGCGTTCATGACAACGAACGTCATCCCGTCCTGACCACAGCCGACGTACTCTGCTTCACGCAGAGATCGAACGCCGGAAACATTCACATCAATGGATTCGTTCCAGTCGTCTGAACCAAAGAAGCGGAGTGTCCTGTAGGTGGTGTTGGGATCTATGCCAGGCCACCTCATGTGGTTGATGATCTTGCGCTGTCAATCACCAGCCAGAGCCATAACGGGAAGCATGCCGCTGCCAAGCTCTCATCCAGGATAGCATTCATGACCAATTACTTGGCGCCAAGCTTGCCAGAAGGAGACGTCATCAGTACATCGAGAAGGCAATGCATCGATACAGGACTTAGTTCACTCACACACGGTTCCTTCGTGCTCGTCGGAGATTGGAACGTTGACCTCATGCAAAGCGATTGGCTAGTCCAACACATGATGTCACGTTACGCTCCTCGATGCGTGTCGTACGATTACAAACGTCCCACCACCATCACCTTCATCATCATTAGCCTGACTACGTCCACTCCAGGACAAAGGCCTCTCCCATGTGCCACCAGTCAACACGGTCCTGTGCTTGCTGCTGCCACTTTATACCCGCAAACTTCGTAATCTCATCTGCCCACCTAACTTTATGTCCCCCCTAACCCACTTGCCTTCTCTGTGAATCCAGTCAGTTACCCCAAATGACCAGCGGTTATCCTGCCTACGCGCTACGTGCCCGGCACATGTCCATTTCCTCTTTGACCATATTGAGGGCCACCTGTATCAATGTCGCCTTCTCGAACTTTCCACTGCGTCCTATCATCGAAGATCCTTTGGCAACATACTTTCATGTTCATAAAGTAATGATCTTTAAAGGCAAACGAGTCCCCAAGCTCATGGAGGAACGCCCTTCTTGTACTTTATGATGATGAATAGTGCGATTTTATGGCTCAAGGGTCATGGGTCGTCGGAGCCCCCATCGAACCTTTCGTATATATGTACTCTAAATAGCACATGCATAAAACAATAATCTTCAAACGGTTACGGGTCACTGATCTCATCTAGCGACGCCCTTTTGTACTTTGCAAAAGAACATATCTTGTGTATTAAAGTGTATATTAGAAGCGAAGCACCTCTTTGTCTAGTCTGTGTAATGCTATACCCTGCGTTTATATGATCCCCCTCGCCGCAGGTGCTGGAACTGTGTCAAGTTGGTCAATAGCGGCTGCGCGTGGACGTCACTTTCTCCCTTACCCACAGCAGCTGCTGGCTCCTCCGCCCACTCGCATCATACTTCTCTCTCGCTTCAACCTCTCCACCACCCGTAACGCTCGACCACACGTCGAGTGGTAACACTCTGCGGCTCGTTTATCTGTGGTGAAACTTACACGAAACCCAACTCACTCCCGTGTCTTTGCGTTTGAAACAACCGTTTGCTCAAGTAAACGCTACACCAATTTTCGCTTCAAACCGTTTTTTCCAGCACACACGTCGACACCCGTTTCGACAGGGTCAACGTCGTGCGCACCGCTGCTGCTTCGTATCCCATCGGGGTTCCCTTCAAAGAGATGGTCCATAATTTTGAGATCATTAAAATGTTTATAGTGCACATGAATGTAAATTTATAAATGTTATGCAATGTATATACATTACAACGTCGTCACTTCGTTATATGATGGTAGGATATATATATACGCAAAATTCGCAGGTTAAGCTATCATCTCCAAACAACCTACTCTAACGTCATTCATACAGCAGTGATTTTTTTATGTTGAAAGCCCCTTCGCGCATCTTCCTTGTTACCTGTGACTCGGAATAATAATCTGTTGCCCATTTAGTAGCTCAAAGGTAAAGAAGAGACACCTACCATGAAACAACTGCTCAAAAAGAGCTTTTTTGAAGTAGCGTGGATAAGTCGAACTTGCCGCTACTAATGTTCCAGGCCAGAGCAACTGACTATCGTTTAAGACAAACATCAGACCTGCTACTACGACAGTGGATGTTCCTAAAATCTGTAGCTTGTGCGGACTACCTTATATCGTGCACTTCACTTGATCCATTTAGGTGGCAGTACACATACGAGAGTATTGTGCCACCCTTATTCAAGGCTCTCCTCCGAAATATGCACGATTTGTGGTCAGTTTTCGAAGCCATCGCTTGCTTCCTTGCTTCGTGGTCTGTTGTGCATGTAACGGACATCACTGTGGACACTGGCATATGCCCACAACAGCGAAATGGCTAAGCACTGCCCTGTACAAGAATAAAACAAGCAGATGGGGAATGAGGTCATATTACTAACAATAATAACGAGACAGTAGATACTACAAAGTAAACAGTCAAGGACTGCTCATACTTGTCGAATTCACGTACAGCTTAATGTAAGTGCACTTGGGGCACCTGTAGTCATCGTCATGCCCGACGCTATGTTTCTGGGAAATAAATCTGTCGGTCCGTTTCCATCACTTTAATGTCGCGACACCGGAGTTTGGCCGCTAGCGTGGGCTGCAAACATGTTCGAGCTTTAGAGAGCGAAAGAAATCGGACGAGCCAATTGGCAGTGTGGCGTAAATCGACAACTTCCGTCATGTTACAGTGAAAGTGGTTGGTGGCCCGTTCTTAATTGTGCAAAAGCGAGAGAATGAAGCGCACACACACACACACACACACACACACATATATATACATATATATATATATATATATATATATATATATATATATATATATATATATATATATATATATATATATATATATATATATATATATATATATATATATATATATATATATATATATATATATGGCTAGGGTGTTCTCTTCTAAAGCGGGAGGTACTGGGTTCGATCGATTCCCATTGCCGAACGGGGGCACACTGGTTTTTCCCTATGGGTAGAGGAGTACAACGACCTGGCACTAGGATGTTTTTGGGTAACCATGTCGGAAGGTAGCCCCATAGTGTTTTGTGAAGGCCCCTTGGTACCCACCATAGCCTTGATGAAATTGTTGAGCTTCCGCTGCTGCTGGGGGAAGCAGAGAATCGCTGCCGCCAGGCACCTAGTGGTTAAATGGGTACAGGCGCACTTCCGGCCTGGTGCTTGCCAGAAAGAAGTTCACAATCGCTTTAAAGGGCACTCAGCTTATGGGAAATCGGCAGCATCGGACTGCCGTATACCTGAAGTTGAGGTCACCCTTCGTTTTTATTTATTTATTTCCTTTATTTCTCTCGGTTATTCTGCTCTTGTGCGCTTAAATGTTACTTGAAAAAGGATCATATTTTGTACTGCAATACGTTCCATATGTCTCTTCCTATAGGTGAAAGGGAGCCTGCCATGGGACAACCGTCACATAGACTCAACCTTCTCATTTTGACGTGCTGCGCTGAACATACAGAACTTGCTTGCACACACTTTAAAACAGAAGTGTGTTCAAAGTCGTTCATTTCGTAATGGCGAAGCGTCTCTTGATCAAGATTGATCCGGACATCGATACGTTTGCCTGTAAATATTTAAGCAGGTTGTAATGAGGAGTGATGTTTGTGCTGTTACGAGCAGTGGTGACAATATAAATACGTTCTTGTCGTTGTATTCAGTTTTCTTTTCTCTTCTCTTTGTTTTCGTTCTTTTTGCTTGCAGCTCATGCTGTATTTAACAAAAGATGAAAGGGAGCCAGAGTGCAGATCAGGCTAAAAAGATGTCGCTGAACAACAAGTGAATTAAAGCGCCCCTATAAAGTTTCTTCCTCTTTTTAAAAAAACTAAATAATTAAAATAAACGACGCAGTATGTCGGTAAATATTTGCCAGAAATGAGCTTCGGTGCCTAGCACTACACACATGCAAAAAAAAAAAAAACATGTTTTTTAAGTGTCCTCGGCCAAAGCTCGCTTTTACTGCTCAAAGCCTCTAGCGATGTGACAAATGCACTCGAGGTTTCATAACAAGCCTGCGTGCTGTCACGTCGCCAGTTCCACCATCTAAAACATTAAAATTGATGGCACATTGTTGTTGTTGTTTTATTCTTGCTCATTCTTAGTAATTTTCCGTGCAAGCGGAAAGAAATAAGCTGGCAGAACTCTTTAACTTAGATACGTTAGAAACTTTATCGCAGCCTGCGGATTAATTTTCTTCTCTGTAAAAAAATAGGTTATTGTATTATAAGACCTCATGCATCAGCCCAGCTGGCGTACAGTTGAACATTTGTACTGCATCATTTCAGTGTATCTAGGTGGGCACCTAATGTCTGCGCTAACTAGTTTTGAAAGGCAACCTGCAGAAAAGATTGTTACACACCCATTCCAAAATTTAGGGTAAGACAGTTGACTCTTTAGCTTCTGATGCAGATGAGATGTGATTTCATCGGCTTCAACTTTTCCCATCTCACAAGGTGTAGTCCGCACCATACGTGTGAGCAGGGTTCTCCATCAGGGGGGGTGGGGGGTGGGGGGGGATTCCTTGCAGCACCCCGTCCCTTTATTATGACAAAGTATTGCGCTGACTTTGCCCCCCTCCCCCTTAAGTGACCAGGGGGGTGAGGATTGGTCGCCACCCCTGCCCTTTTCGTGTGCATGTCTGTGCTCCGCACAACTATTGATCAGCTATGAAGTATCAATCAACAACGTATGCACAGCGAAGTCGCAAGTTGTCAAATGACGCAGCTTCTACAAGGCGTACAAATCTGTGTGCTGATGTATTTAGCTGGGATAGTTCGTACTGGCTTAATGGATTCATATAATACGAAAGAAGGCAGAAAAAACACAGAGCATTCAGACTACAGTGGATCGTCCTGTGTTGTTCTGTGCAGTATCGGTACCATGTGTTCGCTCGAGAGAGATAAAGAATTATTTAATGAAATGTAAATAACTTGGCCTGCATGTAGAAATAATGAACTAGATGCTGTGCGTGGGAAAGGGGACGTGGGAGAGAAAGACAAGAGAGGTGCGAGAAGATAAAGTCAGGAAATGTGAAAAGTGGAGGGAAAAAAGACTGGGATGCTGTGACTCATATCAGGATAGCGTCGACCAGATCGACAAGATATAGTTGTACGTCACTTGTCACCATCATTCACCTTCCACGAGGCCAAGCGTGTCATTTCATTGTAAGAGGATGTACGCAATGAAAGATGTTACGAGCACACGTGTTCGCTAGTATTGTGCACTCTAGTTCTCGTGTACTTTCGGCACCTCGAACATGCGACAGTAATGCATCCCTGCATTTTGTAGCACATACAATAGATCACTTAAACAAAGGCTAAACCGGCTTGTTGTTGCTTACACGTGCGAAAAACATATATCGGTCATGTGTGTATCTTTACACGCACTGGGGGCAAAGTGAACAACGCGCCGTATCGCTGCCACCGATGGGGGCGGAGCCTTGCACGTGGCCGAAAGTATACATAGCAGCAGCAAGCCAGTCGTCACGCCACTTGCCCCACCGTGCCACCGCCGCCGCATTGCTTCCCCTCGTCTATCCGCCATGGCTGTTGTTGCTCCGATGGATGCCTCGTACGTGCCCAAGGTACTGCACTCGCTGACCGACGAGGACGAAGCGTGGCGCAAGTATGCCACCAATGACGAGGCCTGCGTCCTGGTCATTTACACCGGAGGCACCATCGGCATGGTCAAGGACGATGACGGAGGTGGGTGGGTGCGCACAGCCCGCCGCTGTGCAATTGAGTAGATGGCGCGACCAGGGCGCTCTTCCTGCGTTTCCGCTTGCGCGTTTGTCGAGCTGTCAATGTTGTTCGGCTGAGGAGCATAGGTTTACTCACTCCCACTGCGACGAAAGCAATCTTCAAATAAGTAGCGCATCAAAAAAAGAAATGGAGGTGAAAAACGGAGACGCAGACAGCACAAGCGCTGCTTCGAACCATGTTTACATGGGAACACACGATATATATATATATATATATATATATATATATATATATATATATATATATATCGCACAGATATCGTCTTCATTTGTCTCCTTTTCTTGTGTGCTCCCCATTTGATGCTGTGCATCTTTACCAAACTGCGCAAGTTGACGCGCTTGACAGTAACATTCAACATTGTGCAAAATGCCCAAGCCAACAATTTCTAGTAATTATCGTGTTACCTTCCGTGTGACTTGCTGTTAAGTGCACGAACAGACAGATAAAGAACGCGACGGGGATGTGCTCCTTACAAAACTGCAGTAATTGCAATTGACTGGAAATGCCAGAGTAACTCGCTTATAGCATTCCATGAGGGGCTACGCTTTGGCGTTAGCTAAAGGTACTGTGAATTTGTTTCTTCTTGTGCACAAATCTCTCCCTCATGGCAGCCTGTTAATGCAATTCATTGCTGCCTCTCGTTTCGGGCATTGTTAGCTTGTTTATCTACTCGCTTGGCGAGTCGGGCTTCTGTAAACTGATCAGCTTTGTTTTGCATTTTTCTCAACGTTCCGGGGTCCATACCTTGTGAATTGGGATAGATGCAGTCATTTTAGTCTGTGCTTTTTCAGCACACCTGACACATTTTAATCATCTCATTGTTTTCGCTTGAATCCTTAATGCTATGAATAGAAAAAGCGCGCTCACACACACAAAAAAACTAGCACCTAAAGTGGACATTAAGCATCCTAATGATTATGTAACGTCGCCGCGTCGTAGACGAGTGTAAGGGCTTGCTACGTGATCTAAATACCATTTACTTTGTGTGCCATGGTTTTGATAAATTGTTAGCGCTCGCGCCGTCACCTTTTTCTCGTGTGTTCCCCCAATTTTCCTGACAACCTTTTCTCCGAAAGGTGTGTCAAGTTGCCAAACATTCCATTCTGCTAAGTTAACCATCGTTGACGATTGTATACATGGGTTCCCCTATTCAACGCAGACCCTCAATGGTTGCTTACACTTGTCGGTACCAACAACACTACACAAAAGGAGAACTCGTTTCCCCTCAGTTTATTACGTTTTTTCGGAGTCCACACTGGCTTCGTTCGTTACTTGCTGCAGCTGCTCGCCTCGTCAAACTGCGAAGGCAGCAGAAAATGCGGTACTCGATCGACCGGCCCCTTCGTCCTCCCTTTGTCTGCTTCCGGTCGTCGGGACTCGTCGCAGAGTGATGCGTTCCCCGTGCGGGGTGGTGCCCTGACTATCTCGGCCCGCCATCGTCCGGTCTGTTTCAACTACCGAGCACGCCGGCCGATAAGTGGCTTCAGTGGGAACAATTCATCTAGCTTTACTAGAACCCAGCCTTGTGCTTCGTAAGGCACATTTCAGAAACAGGACCATGAGCGCGCGGTGTTTTTCGCTCATGACACATCGAAGGTTGTGTTAGTTTAGGAAGGAAGCCAACACACATAAAATGCATTAGGAAAACAGGTGCTGAACCAGGGGCGTTCCAAGAGTTCGAACCCCCTCTTGGCTACTCCCCTCTGCTGAACAACTTGGGTGAAGGTATTTACTACAGCAAGCAATTATTTAGGACCCATTAACTTTTTCTGTTGATGTAGTTATTCACAGCAGATGACCTGCCAAAGATGCAATAAATGTTAGCCAGCACTTACCATTACTTAGCCAATGTTGGCAATCTCACCACACGACACTAACCCTCCTCCGCGGTGGTGCAGAGGTTATGGTTGACACTCAGGATTTTTCATTTACGTTATTTAAGTTGCATTTAATCGCGCACGAGTTTCCATAGGGAAGGCATGAAGTACACTGTTCGTGCAAACACCATAGGATGCAACATCATAGTTAGGTTGAACTTCCTCGGCGATGGTACGGCAGTTACGGTGCTCGGCTGCTGAACCGAAGGTCTCTGATTCGATCCCATTTCGATGGCGGCGATGTGCAAGAGGCACGTGAACTTTGCAATGTCCAGTGCACGTTAACATACTCCAGATTATCAAGATTTCTAGAGCCGTACACTACGCCATCCCTAATGACGTATCGGTATTTCAAGTTCCTAAACCAGAATAATATTTAGTATTGTTACATTGAACTATGTAGTTTTCATAGGCGTGCTTTCATTTCCACTTCCACTGTTCGATTTTTCTAAATCTAGCTTTCTTGACGACTCGCGAAAGAGGCAAGTCTTTTCTGTCCAAAATGCGTCGTGAGCCACTTGTCGAGTCTAGCCGATAACCTCATATAGCCTCTTTGTTGACCTCTGTTGGCTTGAGACAACGCAGCCTTCGGCAGCGTCATACGGGGCGGTAACAGGCGATAACGTCATCCACAAATAGTCTGCTCCGGTCACTTGAGGCTTGCGCATACTGGGTGAACTGCTTGTGGGCGTCTGTAGCAAGGCCACGTGCACACACTGCAAAACATACAAAAAAGAAACTACTGGTGGGCGTCTTTAGCAAAGCCACGTGCACACTCTGCAAAAGAGAAGAAAAAAAAGAAAGCTGAGTGACATTCAATGCATGACTCTTGCCATTTTGATGTCTTTCCCCTCAACTTCTGTCTTGATATCGCGTCTCATAGGAACGCTCGAATATCGGTTGGCTCAGTGGTAATGAAAGTAACTTGTGTCTACTGTGTGGCAATACGGCTCTCGGATTGTGCGATCCCCTTGTGATGTTCGCTCACGTGTTGTTCTAAGATGTACTAATTAACCAGCTTTCTAGTGCATCGGACGCTGGTCCGTTATGTCTACACGCTATTAGGCTAGCTTCTCCTACCGTTCTCGAACTCTACTGTATTTAAGCTCGACAGACAGTCCATGTGCAAACCTATATACCTTTGCACGTTATGAGCTCTAGACTACGATGAGTCGTCCAGTTATGCTTATCATTTAAATATCTAAATATGTTAACTCTTCAGCACTTCCTGGTAATGCAGAGAATAGAGGAAGGAAAAAAAAACAATTGTTTGTAAACAAAGGCTTGTCTAGTGTCCGTATTAGCTG
This sequence comes from Rhipicephalus microplus, assembly GCF_043290135.1. Lineage (NCBI taxonomy): Eukaryota > Metazoa > Arthropoda > Arachnida > Ixodida > Ixodidae > Rhipicephalus > Rhipicephalus microplus. The sequence continues at coordinate 41,991,737 of NC_134703.1, forward strand.
CCTATTGCTCTGCAAGGCTAAAGTAGAGGAAGAGAAACCTCTGTAGCGAGGGCCAAGGGCTGCACAAACATACGTCATTTTTTTATTTTGCGTTTTTTTTACTCGCCTTACAGTATGAGACATGTGTCACATTCTTTGGAATGCGCAGCTTCCAACTCTCTTCTGTCATTTCTTTAGTACTGGAAGCGTGTGTTGTTGGGTGGACGCGCTTACCGGGCTGTTGCACGGTCATTGAGGTGGAAATGGGTTCCTCGCGTTTACCACTTAGTCCTGTAGTTTTCGGTGCAAGCTCAAACTTCTCTTAGCATTCCAGCTTACCATGCCGCTCAGTGCCTTTCCTTTAACACTCCTTTTTGTGAGCTTTTTGCCCTCATATTTTTGCAATAAAGCGTGAATATAAGTAATTATCTCAATTGCGAATTCCATAACAAGATATGTTAGGTTCTAGGAAGCAGCAAACCCACTAACATGTAAACGCACTACATATATGAGCTAAATTGATTAGCTCTCGTTAATTAGCTCATGCGTCGCAGTTCTCAGGCCGGCGCCAGGAATCCTGGACAAGCGGCTTCGCGAGTTCCCACAGCTTCACGACCAGGAATACGCCAAGGAGCACTTCGGAGACTGCGAGAAGCCTCCTCTGGTCCTGCCGTGAGTTGTGCCTCGTAATTATGCATGTACAGTTCAGTATCAGTTCTGTCTCATATCGTTGGAGAAAGTAAAGGCTCGCTGATATGGAGACAAGAAAACACTCGTCCCTTCCCACACTGTTTCATTATTCTGTTTAGCCGGCGCCGGAAAACTGACCCAAGATGGCTGGTGTGCCCCCTTTTATCCTCCCCTTTCACCAAAAATCTCGGGTGCCCCCCCCCCCCCCCCCTACCTCCGACCAGTGAAAAAAATTCTCGCACCACTCGTGACGTCAAGACTGACCCCGAATAGCCGAACTCTGGCAGATATTTGTAAGCGCGCCATAAAGTATCTTGCCGGTACTTGGCTACGGAGCAGAAACCAGGAGACTTACAAAGATGGTTCAGCTTAAATTGAGGACGACGCAGCGAGCAATGGAAAAAAAAATGGCAGGTGTGACCTTAAGAAACGAGAAGAGAGCAGAGTGGATTAGGGGTCAAACGGGGGTTAAGGATATCATAGTTGAAATAAAGAAGAGGAAATGGACATGGGCCGGGCATGTAGCGCGTAGACAGGATAACCGCTGGTCATTAAGGGTAACAAACTGGATTCCCAGAGAAGGGAAACGGGTTAGGGGGAGACAGAAGGTTAGGAGGGCAGATGAGATTAAGAAGTTTGCGGGTATAAATTGGCAGCAGCAAGCACAGGACCGGGTTAACTGGTGGAACATGGGAGAGGCCTTTGTCCTGCAGTGGACGTAGTCAGGCTGACGATGATGATGATGATGATAATGACATGCTAGAGAAAGTCAAAGGGGGGGGGGCGTAGTTAAGGAGAGAGGGGGGGGGAGTGTTGGTGTAAACTCTTCCCATGAAATTTTTCGGTTTTGCTTCCGTATAGGTATATACGCGCGCACAGTTCAATAGCCCCCCTGAAATAACGTTCTGGCTACGCCCCTGCATGACAGTGCATGAAGAAATTGCGCCACGGAATTGGGCAAACCACAACAGACGAGGCAAACTCGGCGCTTGTGCTTGCGTGTCGCTCAAAAATTTTATTTTGTTGTGTTGGTTCATATTTCTGAGTGGCAGTACCACCCGTCAATGAGGCGCATGAGACCGCGTGAGAAATTTTTAGACACGTCGTTTTCTTTTTGCGAGGTAACGTACCCTCAAGACGGAAAGCGGTCATACGATCGCCATCCGTCTTGAAGGTGCGTCATCAAGATCCGTCTTGAAGATCAGCAAACTGCGAGCTCAAATCTCGAATGTTCCTGTTTCACTATGTGCGCTACGAGCACAGCCGACATGGACGAGATTTGTACAGGTCAGTTTTTAGCGGATGCTAGATGGCGACACTTGATATCCAAGGCGAATTTCGAAATTTACTCGGCGCATTTAGTCAAAGCCACTGATATGTCAAATTAGAGGAAAACTGACAGGCACAAACGGTGCCGCATTAGCTTAGAGCCAGCACCGTTTTCTATGTCTGCTTTTTTACAACATAAATTTATTGTAGCAATGTGCAAACTTGACAACAAGCAACTATCTTGACCTGGCACAAGTTCACACTGTCATTTGCAGTTAAATTCAATAATTCTCTTTGCAATAAATAACTCGATATATAACTATGTAGTTCCTTTGTAGTTGCTTTTTTTTCAACTATTATGCTTACCTTTTTCTTATTCTCCAGTGTGACCGGCGATCCACGACGAGTAATATACACAATAGCCGAATATGATCCCTTGCTGGACTCTTCCAACGCCACCATGGACGACTGGCTGCAAATCGCTGCAGACATCAAGGCATGTTTACACTTTATGTCCATAAAAGATGCTAGTGTATTTGAAACTATCGTTCTGCTAATTGTCCTGCATGTGTGATTGTCAGTCACAAGGATCGTTCTTCTGTTCTTCCGGTATTTCATTGAATATCGGTTAACATCGAAGCTCTAAGGTTGCATTTCAGACTGATTAAAGATAACAAAGCTAACACAATACCTAATTTGTCTAAAATGCTATAAAATTTTAACCATCGTTGGGTAGCGCGAAAATTGACAACACTCTGAAGAGAACGTGAGAAATGCTGGTCGAACAACTGAAATATAGTTGCAAAAAATGCGCATATATATATATATATATATATATATATATATATATATATATATATATATATATATATATATATATATATATATATATATATATATATATATATATATATATATATATATATATATATATATAGAAATGTGTGTGTGTGTGTGTGGACATGTCCCACGCAACATTACACCCGATCAATGACACGGGTTCCTTGTTCTCATAATCAAGCTGGTGGCTGACTAGTACAATTGCCAGATTGCCAACACACTTCGCCGTGTGCTTTGCCTCGGCCATCTCGCGTGTCCGTTGATTATGATGCCAGTCAACATCTGCGCAAACACAGGCGTGAAATCACCTCAATTACTTGCGAGGTAAACACAAACTCTCCTCTCCCTTTAGAGAATGGTCATCCTCTCACCACTTGACGTCAACACATCTGACAGTCTGACCAATGTAGACACTGCTGCACATGCAAGGTAATCTATATACCACCCCGGTAGAGCCCGTGGCGTACTTATTAATGCGCTTCATTGAGCAATCGCTATCAATAGCCCTTACATCCCACCCCTTACGTGTCTTTCAATCATGCCCCATAAGCTCAGTTTATTTCTACTCGGGGAGAAAAATGTCACCCCAGGAATGCCTCCCGAGTTTCTTTAATCTTTGTGACATAAAACGTACATGTAGGAATCGCTTCGATTGATATGTGGGGTTTAACGTCCCAAAACGACCATATGATTACGAGAGACGCCGTAGTAGAAGGCTCCGGAGATTTAGACCACCTGGGGTTCTTTAACGTGCACCCAAATCTGAGCACACGGGCCTACAACATTTCCGCCTCCGTCGGAAATGCAGCCGCCGCAGCCGGGATACGATCCCGCAACCTGCTGATCAGCAGCCCAGTACCTTAGTCACTAGGCCACCGCGGCGAGGCATGTAGGAATCGCTGCCAAAACGCTTATGGTGCATTCAGACGACGGACCGAATCCGGATTTGTCGTGGACGCGGACAGCTAATCCGCGGATGGTCCGCCTGCAGGCGCATCCACACGACGGACGGTGTTCTAGGGGAAAACAGCCGGATTACCCTCGTCAGCAGATTCGGCGCTCACCTGCACCCGCGAGCAGCAGACCGGTTTGAGAGTATTCAACATGGATGCCCGCAAGAAGCGAAGCTTGGCTGCGATGTCTGTCGTGTTGTGACAAATGAACGAGTAGTGTTATTCTTTCAGGAGAAAAGGGAGTTGCTAGCAGGATATTCTTTCAACTACATTATTCCCAACTTGTAGAACTTCTAAACGTGTCTCCCGCCTCTTTTTTTTTTTTTTAGAAGGGGCACGTCGCCGGTTGCAGAAGTTGGAATATTTCACCACCATGACGGCTAAGAATCTCGCGTGTTAAGCGACGGTGGCGACATTTCCCGAACCACCAAAAGTGATTTCTGCATATTTAATCACCTGAGAACAAAGTCTCCGGAAACTAAGTAAACAATGCTCAAGCGTAGATGATGCCGACCAGTCATGCAGCTGTCCGCGAGCCATGGAGGACATGCCGCGAGCAGACGAAAAGTGTATTGGTTGCCACCGACCCCAAGCTATTCCGCTGAAGTACCGGCTCTCCCCCGCCAGAATCCCGATGTGAGAAACAGGTTGGGTTCATCCGTCCGCGAGCCGCGCGGACGAGGGGAATCGCTGATGTGAGGTCACGTGACGCACCGTCCGTCCCGCCACATCGGGATTCGATCCGTCGTCTGAATGCACCATTACGGCCGCATTGTGCAGTTGCAGACTGGTTGGCAGACTGTGCAATAGTTTTCATTCTCTTTAGCGAACTCTCACATGCAGAAACCAGAAAGGTAGTAGGAAAAAACTCCCAAGCATTTCCTCGAGGGTGAACATGGTTAAGTGCGAATACACGGGGTGATGCTATGAGGGGTATTTATTAATTCGCACTATTATATTTATTAATCACACTATGGTGCCTTGATGGTGTAATGGTTCCTGGGAATCGCAATTTGATCACACGGGGGAGTTTACGTTAACTCACTGGCGAATGCCAACGGATTTTAACTTTACTCCCCCTCACGACCCGCTCTCGACGGGAGACTGAGAGAGAAGGCGGGCGCGCGAGAGAGAGGGGTGCGCGCGCAGCTGCAGCGAGCGAAGGGGGAGGGGGTATAAGGCACGTTACTGACACCGATATCAGCGTCGCGTCCGTGGCTTATTTGGTAGAGCGTCGCGCTGCGGTCCGCCAAGTCCTCTTTCTTTTAAAGATAGAGAGAAGACTGCGGACGCCGCCGACGGCGGTGGATGGTTTGGGGTCGCTTATAAAGTGTATTCACACTTAAAACTAGCCGTCCTAAGGTGATCACACTCAATTCATATTCGCGGTAACAATGGACGTGTAGATTTTGAAATTCTCCCATTGGCTTTCCGTGCGCTCCAGTTTTATCTTGCCATTCCTACCATATATTTCCTTTTCTCTTTTTTTTTCTTACCTGCAGAAGTACTACGACTCCTATCAAGGCTTTATTGTGCTACACGGCACAGACACTATGGCCTACACATCCTCTGCACTCTCCTTCCTGCTGGAAAACCTTGGGAAATCTGTCGTCGTCACTGGTTCCCAGGTATCCTTCAAACATGTTTCTCACGTCAAGCACATTAGTATTGTCACGTGGTTCTGACGGCACAGAACGCCGTCACAGCCGATAAAGGTGCGATTCTTTATTGGATGAGCTTGTGTCCAGGAAAAGAGTGACACTCTATTTGCAAAGATTTCACCACACAGTGTCGATCGTCAAATAATCTGATCAGACCTAAAGCGCGTCGACATTTTCTGCGTACATGTGGTATTCAAGATTCTAACGTTATCGTTAGTCGCCGCGTTAGTTCCCTAAGAAGAAACACAATTTCTCAGGTTGGATGCACATTAATGTGATACGGTTCTAGTGATATCGATAATGATATGACATTTGGACCCGGTTCGCACAAGGTTACATTAGCACTAGGCTGGTTACATAAAATATGAAAAACAAACATGCGTGGCAATATCGAACGGAATCCTTCATTACGATTTGTTTGTTTCACTCTTACCTACCGGACACCATTGTCAACGTCAAAACTATATAAAAAACACCTTATGGCAACGGTCTTCTTCGTAGGTTTTCGTGCGCTTTAAACGCTATTCACGATCTCTCCCACTCTTTGCTTCTAAAAGGCTGCTGCTTAGTTTGCATTTTCATCCTTCAGTATGTCAGATTCTCGTCGGTGTTAAAGAATCTCGCCCTTTTACGTTTTCATCAGACCACCTTTAAAAATCATTATATTCACCTAAAGTCAGTTTCAAACAAGCTTTTCACAGAGCATAAAAGCTGGTAAAAGGGTACTGCATAATTTCTTTAGTAAACATGTGTGCATGGCAGGTCGACTCGCGATGATTTCATACCATCGACGTTTACCCCTTCATGTGCAAATTTTATTTCATACAGATATCACTGTCATAATTGGCACCGTACAAAGGAACAGACAAAAATGACGTGAAAATTAAGGCATTGCGAACGCTTAGAATTCATAACATGTTTTGACGAGAATTGAATTGATTCGGTACTGATTGACTTCAAGTGATCATATCTCAACACATTCTATGGATGTATGAGCGCAGTATGGTCATAACTGTATGCCATTTTTCCTTCTGATCGTAACTAAGGTTTTTCTCAATAGCAAGATGCATACTTTGTGGTGTACACATATCCCGAAGGAGTACGGCCACCAGCGTGGGTCCGGTCTTAGCGAGCCGCAGGGCACGCGTTAACCGTCGCCGTGGCGGGAAACACGATACTGCTCAAGTCGCAACACTTTATTGTGGCAACACCAAACGCAGTACAGCCCGTTGCAAAAAGGCGCGGCGGGAAAGCAAATAGGCTTATCCACGCCACGGGCACAAAGTACTACACAGGGTGCCACGAGCACGTCTCCGCGGTAAAGGTAATCCACGGAGACACCGGGACAAAGGGGCCCGGTTGCTCGAGCGAGGGCAAAGGCGCTCGCGTTGGCTTCGAAGGGAGACGGGTCGGCGTAGCTAGGCCACGCACTAGGACACCGTACTGCCCTTCGGCCGTGAGTACGCAGCGGGGCAACAAAAGGTGAGCGTTCGCATCGGGCGCGAGGCGCCGTCAGCGAAGTCCGACGAGCCCCGAGCGACGGGACTCGACGGACGGAAAAGAATGCGTGGCTCACCGTTTGAAGTCCCGGACTGTACTCACCGCTCCCGACGCAGCGCGCGAAAACCTCTCGGGGGTACCCGCGCGCGGCGCCACAGTCAACATCCGCTACCGGGTGAGGGAGTTAAACGTCACTCCGCCCTTCCCAGCGCGGCTGACGGCAAAGGAGGGCAGACATGTCGGGACATGAGAATGGCAGAAAAGGCGGGAAAGCCCGCGCAAAGGCAGCGGGCCAGCCTCAATTCCCACAACTTTTGCTGTGGTTTAATTCGCCAGACCGATTCGCGTACTATGTTTCTGTTTAATGCCCTTCTCAGTGCCTCGTTCTCTAAATTAGAGCTTTGGTGCACAAATGTCTGTGTATTTTCTCTTTTTTTTTGTATACAGATACCAGTGTTCGAACCCCGCAGTGATGGAAGAGATAACATTCTGAATTCCCTCATCGTTGCCGGAAACTACGTAATACCGGAAGTGAGTCTCCTTAACTACTGAAGTCTTGTTATAGTGCTACCCCTTTAGAAGTCTGTATCCAGCGCTTACCAAGGGTGATGACCATGGATGTAGCATATTGCATGATCTCGCATCTCCAACAGGTGACCCTTATGTTCCACAATCAACTCTTCCGTGGGAACCGTGTGAGCAAGTTCAGCATTTCTCACCTTGATGCGTTCGCATCGTTCAACATGGCGCCTCTCATCACTATCGGCATCAACATCGAGAGTAAGTCCTCAACTGTGTTGCAGTTATGGAGGTGACCGAAATTTTATTTGCTGCATCATGGTGAAATGTGGACATATTTTGTATAGCGTCGTCTAATGGCTGCATGCAGATAATATCTAAAATACATACCTTAAACGTCAATTCGAAAAATGCATCGTGTCTGAGAGCATTTATTGCCAAAATGAACAAGTTACGATAATGTATTAACTTATTATTTTCTTCAGTTACTTGGCGTCTGATTCTCCCTGATCCAAAGGGTGTGGACTTACGTGCTCACGACAAGCTAAACCGCGATGTTGGTCTTCTGCGTCTCTTTCCCAGCATCACTGCCGAACTGGTGAGCAAAATTCCACGAACTGTGAATGTCCGAGTGCCTTGGATCTTCCATACATATCTTAAATTAGTCTTCGAAGTCCTGCGTCATTCCGACGGTTTACTGCGAGGCGGGAGCATGGAAAGCGAGATCACACTGGGGTTGTGGCAATCGTAACGTAAAGCAAACGCATTGCCTTTCAGTGCATCTGTGTGCGTATAACGAGTCTCCGATGGGCTATATATGGGGCACTGGTCGACATAAATACGATTTCAACACACGTGGTGTCACGGATACGCCGCCATAAAACCAGCACGCTTGCAGTGTCCATCTTTTGGCTAAAGATAAGCGCTGCGATGCCAAGCTTTTGTACTTGCCACAGTGCAGAATCTCCGGCGTATCGCCCTTCTATTCATTGTAAGCGCCTCGCTTTACACATTCAATCTTGCTACGGCTTTCGATTACCTTGCCTAACCTATCTTTATTTTCTGTTTCTTTGTTCATTGTTCTTATCTTCATATGTGATGGTGCGCGCCATATCTCTGAATAGGCGCCTTCAATACAAGCACATGTGTAACGTACAAATGGTTTTCAGACGGCTGCATGACTGATCTGAAGCGCAATACGATGCAAAATTCAAATTTAGGGCTTTTATATTTACTAAAGTGACTGAAGATAGCGTACTTAAAAACATAGCAGTTAAAGTATTTGCTCTTGAAATAGTCATTGTGATTCCGTAAGCCACAATCGTTACAGAATGTGAAGCTGACAAATTTGAAGCCGCAAATCACACCTTGCATGCCTTTCTTCACAACCTTTCTTTAGCATGCTAGCCTGATACTTCAGGGCAGTGCGCAATAACCACTTTCACATGTCCATTTTGGGAATTATATATATATATATATATGTGCACACCTTTTATTCAGCGTTACGCTGCATCGTACAAAGCCGATTCGGCACCGTAACAAACTTGAACAGAAGCAAAGACTCTAAACCAAAGTGAATCACTGAACTAGCACCTGCATGACTGCTCATTCAAAAGCTTAGAAACTTTACAATAACAAGTCGTGCGTCATCATCACAATATGGTACAAAAAAAAAACGTTTACAATATTAAGCAAGCACGACAAAAAAAATTTGTCATTGGTTAAATTACATTTAGAGAAGAAACTTGTAGTGAAAGGCAACAGACGCATTGGTGATTAACCACATCCCATTTTTTCTTGTATATCGTAGACTTCTTCAACTTCTTGTCGTTTAATCCTTGAGGAAAGACAAATTGTGGGGGCACACTAGTTATGCGTAAAATTCTCTTGTATGTCTTGCGAGATCCGTGTGCTTATCGTTCTTTTTGTGTAATTTAAACACTCCTTTAGCGTGGTGTTGCCGCATTTGCCGTAGTAGCCATCAAATGCATATCCTCACTGGAATAGCGCGCAGTGCACTGATGAAGAGCAACAAACTTATTAGTTTCCTTAATTAACACGGCACCTGGACTTATTACTCGTATTTGCAGTGCAGCTGCTCGATCTCAATGAGCTTTTGCACAGCCGGACAAATGCCAGAACCTGTTTTTAGTCGGGCGCACGACTGTCACTCCACAACTAGCAGCTTTATTTTCAGCCTATGTAGACTGAATGCTACAAAACGGACTGCACACAATTGTATCGCGTTAAAGTATAGCGACTAAAGGTGCGATACCTCTCAAACACTGTGGCCAGTGCGATCAAGTTGCAGCAAATTACTGGCTTCATCAATCTATATCCTGTTATCAACGCCCAGGTGGAGGCCTTCCTTAAGCCTCCCATTGAAGGCGTTGTTCTTCAAACCTACGGAGCTGGCAACGCTCCCACTGCCCGCAAGGACATCATGGAAGCTCTCCGAAGCGCTACCAAACGCGGAGTCCTCATCCTCAACTGTTCCCAGTGCCAGCACGGAGCGGTGGATCCGGCCTACGAGACGGGAAACGTGAGTTTGTGGCCGCTAGTTACCTTGTCACCAGTGGATGTCAACTGCTTTGGACGGCACTTTGCAACACTCGATCCAACAGCTTTGAGGTTTATTTGACTTATCTTTTTGAATTTGCTAAGTAGAATGATACGTTCGAGCGAGCTGGACAACAAAGAACGCACGAGGTTTGAGTGCCTCTCGACGGAGTGGTAATCTACGAACAGCAATTGGATGACGAGTAGATCAGTTTGATCGGTTACGAATCAGTTTCATGAAAGTTTCATCCGAAGAAGAGATGGTGGAATGAGTTATCAAGATGATGAATAAAAAAAAGTAGAGCCAGAATCCTATATACGATTATGGGTGAACCATCTTCGATCGCTTGTATGCGGTTCTCGTCAAAGTTGGGCTGACGTGGCTCGCTGTGCCAGTCCTTGCCTCGAGCGAATGAGACGAGGCGCAGCACACGTAAAACGGTTGTTTACACAAGAATGATCCCACTCGCGCCCCAGCGGAAGCTCTTTCGATAAGCCTTACACAAGCCTCGTATATGCCATTGCATGTGTCTTGGCGACATTTTGCAATTCGGCCAACTTTATACAGGAACTGGTCGACGTGGGAGTCATTCCCGGTGGCGACATGACTCCGGAGGCGGGGCTGACAAAGCTGGCTTACGTTCTCGCCAAGAGCGAGTGGACTCTCGACCAAAAGAAAAAGGTGAGCTTATAGAATTATATTTTACTTAAACAAAAACTCTCCAGGACATACCCATTTAATGCAAAATGAATACGTAAATGTCTCAATTTGACATAAAGTAGTACGAGCAGAACTAATTTGGTAGACCAAAAATGCGTACATAAAACATCTTTATCCTTTAACACTTTAATGCCGGTGACATACGAGACAACAGTGGGTCTGCCAGCCAATCGCCCCTCCACTGAAGAACTCGTATTGTTTTCCTTCATAATCGTTCTGGGCGCTTTATCTTTTCACTCTCCTTTCCATCACTCGTCCTCACCCTCTCTAGCAATTATCTTGCTAAAGTATTTACAGGACCACGGTTATCTCATGCTTTAGCCGCTCCCCTTTTGCATTCCTTCCTGCTCACTTCCCTTTCTCACCCTCTTGCCACGCTACGCTCTGCATAATAAGCTGTACTTAAAGCTCCTTGGCAAATACCTGCTTTCAGTGTCGTATAACGGCTGAGTTCGACGGCAGACGCAGTTTTACCAGAAAATAGAAATCTGCTCTTCTCTGGACCAAAATAAAGTATTGATAATCAATTATCATCATCGTGCTCTACCGTCGTGCATATGCGTTATGATCTCCAAGAGGCATTGACTTGTGAAAACAAACTACGACGCTATTGATTCACTTTTTCAGAAGCTGCAGGAGAGTCTGCGTGGCGAGCTGACAACCGGAACAGGTGACGCCGGCTGGGAGGATCAGTACAAGACGCTCAATCTGATGGGACCATGGAAGGCCCTGTTCATTCGCTGATACTGCTTTCCTTTCGCAACTCAGTAACTTCAATTGCTACAGTGAATTTTGTACCCTGTTTGTCATGAATATTTACCTCAGTGCAATGTATCGTGAAAATATCTGCCGACTTTGTTCACAATAAAATGTCCTTGTGCACTTTTCAAGACTTCTCACAAGTAGGAAACAGAGCTGTTTCTCTCTTCTTCTTCTAGAGCAGGGCTACGTTCTACATTAGGCAGCTGCGTGAATGCACATAGATGTCGACTCTTTGATCCATCGGCAGGAGGGTTTGGCTTCCCATTGTTTTCCTCAGTGTGATGACCGACAGCCTCTCCTGACACATGCCGTTGTGAATAGTCGTCACACGCTTGCGCACGATATCTGAATCAACCTGACGAGTCTCAAAGAAAATAGCGTGCGTGCATTGGTGCAAAAAACGTTCATTATCTCAATATTCAAGCCCTGTGTTGCCATAAAAATAACGTGCAATGGCTACTTGTGCACTGTTCAAGCTCGTGTAATCTGCAGTAAGAATGCAGTCTTTTTTTTTTATTCGTACAATTCTTTACGATCGCTTTCCCGATGACTTACTTCATTTTATTACCATACCTCGCTCTCGACGCGAAAGTTAGCCAGACAGGATAACTTTCGATTAGCCTCCTTACGAAACTCAACCGTCTTTCACAAAGATTCACAACATTATAGCTGCAAGTATCGGCAAATATTCGATGGCGGGGTGCTACACCGAATCGCTTTGGCGTTTACCCCTAAAGAAATGAAACTTCAGAGACTACGACAACGATACAGATATTTGGCGGAAGAAAATGATTAACGTCTATCAGAAAAATAGAAGTACGTCCGCATGGCATGGGGTACACAGTTGTAAAATTACGCCATTTATTTGTTTGCTTTTTTTGCGGACACTTAAGAGACGAAGTGCATGTATGTCAAAGGTACGTTTGAAGGCAAGCGTTTTTTGTCAGCCAAACCACGCTATTTCAAGCCAGCTTTTGGCGTGCAGTGTTCGCGCAGAGTATGTTCTGTAGATCAGGTCACGGAATTGATTTATTCACAAGGCTTTATTACGAGTCCTAAATCTCGGTCTTCTCAGAGCGAGGTGGACTGAATTCACGTCGGTATCGTCAGGCCGAGCCTTGAGGCACCATCGTGGTCCCTCTGGACAGCCCATAGCATGATCTTGATAAGAAAAGCTGGAGACAATGTTTTGTCAGTAAAGCCATTTTTCTTCGGGGTCGGTGAGAGTCGTGGGACAGCCCGCCAGCATGTCTGATTTCAATGATGCCGCCGCATGCAGTACATTCTTTTATAATTTCCCTTTCAGGGTGAATTTTATTTAGGAAATACGGAGTGGGGTAAGTTCCGGTTTAAACTAACGCTTCATTCAGTGGACCAGATCATAAAACAGACTTCAGTTTTATTTTGTCTACCCATAAAGCGGACCTCACTAAGGTCTATTTTTGATGGTTTCTGCCGATCGCAAATGTCAAGGTTTCCTTGCCGTTGCGTGGACGGGCCTCACCCAAGGAGGCTCCGTACGGTCACTCGTTATTGGTGAACGGTCACTCGTTATTGAATTAAAACACTTTGCAGAATCGTACACGTAAAAAGTTCGTCGTGCGAAGCCCATTTTCGGCAGGCATGAATATGAGGTTATCGATGTTAGCAGTATATAAACTATGTTGTAGTGAGCTAAAGCAGCATGATAAGGTGTGTTGGCTATCGCGGATAATATCAAAAGGATGTATTGCGCGTCTGATAGTTTTAAACTTCGAAACCCTGTACACTCTGTAAACCCTGTACACTTATTATCTGTCATTAGCTGATTTATATTGGGGCGACAACTTGACAATAGCATTCGGTAAGCACTTACATAACTCCTGCATTGAAATATATTCAGTGTTTCGCTGCAATACAATGGTGTTTATTTTGGTGTATCTGCTTAGACTTCTACGAGTTCAAGAGAAGGTGGGGTCATGTTATACGCTACACTTGAAGGAAGTGTGACAGTGCCTTTCCTTCGTAGCACACCGGTGATTTAAAGCCATTACACTGCGTCAGCAGGAAACTGCAGTTATAGATACGTTATGTATAAGTATTAGAAATCTATCTAACCATGACTTAATTACGATGAGAATGGTTCGAGCTAGTAATTCGTAGCATGTGCTACCGACAGCTAAATAACAATACAAGGAACGCTGGCTGACCACACTGACGCACGCGTACGCAAAGCATCCTTCTTCTTTTATTCATTTTGAAATAACCAAAATACAAATAACGTTGGAGTAAAAAATGTGAACTATCAATAAATTGGACGGATTTGTTTCACAACACGTTGCAATAAAAGGAACACGCTTTAAACTAAGTGCATTATTCGCTACACAAGTTCAAGTTACTAAACTGTGACAACAAACGATCATCAGCGAATGAAGAGTGCCTTCCAGGGTCCCATTAGGTTGACTATGTTATATTGGTCCTTCATGCCGTCGTCATCTAGTTTTGTTGTCAACTCACCGCGGAGGTTCTCCTGCAGCTTCTGAAATAACGACAACAGCAAAGAAAAATGTAGTATTGAAATTCGTTCCCACAAACAAAAAGAAGTGGCAGTGCCCGTCGACACTCTTGCATGCGTAAAGTATGCAGTAACGTACTGAATCTATCATCTACTTTTATTTTTCTTGTGCTGAAGTGTCTTGCGCGTGCGCGTTTCAGCACCTCCGTACACAGAGGACTTCATGTTCAACTGAAAACGGCACAAAGCCCGCAGAAGGCAGCTGAATGTTACCACTTTTTAAGTTTAAACTTCAAAAAGCAGTGCAAAAAAAGAAGGTGACACGAGGACAAAAATAGATTTTTTCATTGACGAAACCAACAATATGTAGATACACGAAAGAATGAAAAAAAAGTGTTTAGATCACAATTTTTAGTCACATGCATGACATGAAATCACCGATTTCTTTTTCAAGTAGATGGAGCGCTTACACATCGACCACCCCTTCGGGGGATGGCCTTTCGCCACTTTCTATGTTTTTATTGAAGTTTAGACATTCTTTCATTTTTTCGGAAGCTTGCAGGACAACTGACAAGGGGTTTGATGAAAAATTAGGGATATAAAGATATAGCTCAGCAAATTTGATCACGTGTTCCCACTTGTTGCCTTTTCTTTTGTGTGCGTAAAAGAAACGTCTTTGAACACAAATATCCTTAAGTGGGATAGTCGGTTCCTAAATATTCGGCTAAACCTCTAAGAAAAACGAGACAGTCAACACACAGGATACAGCTAGCTCTCACAATAACCTAAAATGATAGTATGCGCGGTGTCCCATGTAGTCGCTGTACCATTTTTCTTTCTTTCTTTTTCTCCTGAGTTGTTCTGCGAAAAGGAACTTTCAATGCTTATTTTTGTATGTAAACTTCGTGCACGCGCATGTAACTCTGTGACCTCACCTTTTTCTTTTCGTCCAGAGACCACTCGCTCTTTGAGAGAACGTAAGCCAACTTCGTCAGTCCCGCCTCTGGAGTCATGTCGCCGCCGGGAATGACTCCCACCTCGATCAGTTCCTGCAGTTGGTCGAATTACTGAGCGTAAGATGCTTAACCACTCGGACTGTTGAAAGCAAACATTCAGGCAATGACAACACTTTGCGCTGATGCAAACTAATTCTTGTGTATAGACACGCCCATGTGCCCTCTTTCGTCGCCTTTCCCTCATTTTGTTCTCTCTCTCTTTCTCTCTATAACGCAGCGAGACACGTTAGCCGTCCATGAACGAGAACTGAAGAGGATTTAATTCGTATTGTCATTCTCTGCACTCGATCTGGCTCTACACTCCTGAATTCTTCGTCTCATTGCCAATTCTCTTCTGCCTTCCTCCTCAGGTGTTGAGTGACCGATTAAACTTTGACCTGTTGGTCATCCTTGCTTTTTGTATATTCTCACTCCATCAAGCGACACTCAGATCTCGGATGTTGTTTTGTTATAGTCCAGTTTACTCGTACTTATTATTTCACATAGTAACTGCAAAATAAGTAAATAACTGTGATATCAATTATTGCTCAGTGTCGTACAGAGCTGAGGGCAACACCTCGTGACGTGGAAACTGGCGGCAGCCAACTCACATTTCCAGTCTCGTAGGCGGGATCCACCGCTCCATGCTGGCACTGGGAACAGTTGAGGATAAGGACTCCGCGTTTGGTAGCGCTTCGGAGAGCTTCCATGATGTCCTTGCGGGCAGTGGGAGCGTTGCCAGCTCCGTAGGTTTGAAGAACGACGCCTTCAACGGGGGGCTTCAGGAAAGACTCCACCTGAGATAGCATATAGCGGGATATGGCTTGTTGTATGCCCTCATTTGCCATGATGTTGCCATACTTCAACAATGCCAAAAAGGAGTCACGCCTTCTGCCACTAAGCATACATTACGCTGCTGCAAAACAAGTGCCAGTCAGCTGCGATGTCTTGAAGAGAAAGGTTCTTTTTATTTGTCAAATATTTTTAGATTCTGGCTCCGAGCGTCTTTTGCAGCTACTGGAGCACTGCGAATATTCTAGAAAAACATTTCTAATGCCCTCTGCAGCTGTGTACGCTGTAATGCACACGCTTACTCATTTTGAGATTTCGCGGTGACAAAATGTTTCCATTACCTTATTGGTGCATGAGGCCTCGCAACTTCAGTGCAATAAAAATCCAACAACTATGGAAAAAAGAAACTATATAAAGCACCTAAGGATTAATTCACTCTAGATAATCAACATCAGCAACTTGAAGGGTAAGGTCGAGCTTTATCTAAGTGTACCACATCTAACCACATGAAAACAGGGACAACTTTGTGCCTGCAAGTAACCACTGCGCTGCATTTGGTGGAGTTGGTGAAATTTAAAAGGCAGGCTTTGTTTAACGTATTTTCTTCGGCAAAATGACTACTTGTACAGAAAATGTACTTCCAGCTCGACAACGATATACGATGTCATACAACAATGAAAAGGTACAGAATTTAACTTCTAATGCGGTAAAGAAGGATTACTACGCTGCGCGCTCTCAGATGTCCCATTCATATGTGAGTACGAGTTTTCTGAAACTCAGACACTTAAAAAAGACCATGTAAGATGCAAGCAGTTCTGCCAAGCTAATCGTATCTAGATGTTCTGACGGATCCAGCTTAGAAAACAGTGATAATTTTTTTGTGTGTGGGTGTTGTGTTACAAGCATATTCAATGAAGAGTCTAAACAATATACCAGTTGAGAAGGTGGTCATTTACTCATCCGCACAGGAAGACCTCATGGCTGCCGCGTTTAGAATGCTCCAGACCAGGTCCTATTCAAGTCTATTTTTTCTCCCAATGGTCTCCCATATAGAGGCTTTTGAGTCTATTTGCAATAACTGTGGTGACGTTAGTAACTTTCAACATATATGCTCTGACGGTGCCCCTCGTTTCGGGGCCCAAGTCGGCTCACAAAACAGGATTAGGACTTTGCCTTGCGAAGTTCAGAGTCAATCAGTTGAGACTCCACAACTACGGGCTGTCCAGAGAGCTCACGATGCGGCGGTGAGGCTAGGCTTCCCCGTCCCCACGTCGGATCAGCCTGCGGCGTTGCTCTAAAGGAGTATACCGTTTCTCAGGGCCCAATAAAGTTCTGTGTCTGTCTGTTTGTCTATCTCGCCTATCTCAAGCAACTATAATTAAAAAATTGAGATGATAAGAAACTTCCGCTTTCTGTATTGTCACTAGTATTTGATTTCCCCAAGTGCAGCGCATGCAACTCAGATCATTTGAACGGTTCTCATAAGAAAATCTTTGCATTTCACGAGCACTTGCAAGGCGGCGGTGGCGGCCGTTGTTGTTGCGATGACAATACTCTTATGTATAGCGCTTCTGATTAGTTTTACTTCCTTCTATTATTATTTAAAATTTTTGTTATCTTCATTTTGCGTGTATTTTGTATATTAATACTATGATGTTTCTTTTTCATGTGTAATTTTTTTACAGTATAAATCCCCCAGTTGCTTCCTGTAAATTAAATGGTGAAAGCCATTTCTGCTCACCAGTTCGGCAGTGATGCTGGGGAAGAGGCGGAGAAGGCCGACATCACGGTTCAGCTTGTCGTGGGCACGAAACTTCTCTCCCATTGGTTCAGCAAGAATCAAAGTTCCATTAACTGAGAAAAAAAAAGCGGATAGAATGCACGAAATGCTCTGCTCACGCTCTTATATTTGAAGTATTAATAATGTCTTACCGAGAATATAAATGAATGAACGACTTTTTTCGCGACGTTAGACTCACTTGTTGCTGAAAGATTTGTCCGACATAGCTTTATCCGTGTTCGTCAATATCGGTCTGACACAACGATGCGCATCTTAACCAAAGCAAAACTTTTTCAGTAACTGTAAATGACACGAAGAGGACTTACTCTCGACGTTGATGCCGATGGTCACGAGAGGCGCCATGTTGAACGACGCGAACGCATCGAGGTGGGATATGCTGAACTTGCTCACGCGATTCCCGCGGAAGAGTTGATTGTGGAACATCAGTGTCACCTGTTGGAGGTAAGTGAAACGAGGATAAAAAGCAGTTGTTCGATGCATAATAACATAGCCAGTATTGTTACTATGAAAATACACCGAGCTAATTCCAGAGAACCATACACGAGAGGACGTGGTGGCGTGGAGCACAGTTTGATTTCATCTCTATACCAATAATGAAAACCTATCATTGCTATTTAGTAGGGCCCATATTCACAATATACCTTGTAAGCATTTATATCTGGGTCGTGCAAGTTTGGTGTAAACAAGGCTTTTGGGGAATGGAAATGAACACTTTTTCCAAGAGCCGCATAATGTTGCCAAACGTTTCACTCGAATAGCTATAACCTCAATAAATACAAGCTTTTCATTTTGACTAGTGGAACTGTGAGTAAATCCTGCAATCGGTATCACAAAACAGCAACTGACCAGAAAGCTCTCTCGTCCGTTTAATTTCTAATCGCGAACAAATACCTGTCGCAGTCTCTACATGTTGCAGCATACGATACATTGAGGTAGCATTATCCTTAGCATCAAGAGAAAGCACACGCGATCCTCTTGCTTTCTTTTTTAGCTACTGCGGAAGACCTTACAGTTTAACTTTTACCAGTGATGGTCTCTGGCACCAGACTTATTTCAAGCATTGCCGGCAACTGCGAGCGTTAGTACATTAATAAATATTTTTGTGATGATGTGGACTCACTTCTGGTACTACGTAGTTTCCAGCTATGATGAGGGCATTCAAGAGGTTCTCTCTTCCATCGCTTCGGGGTTCAAACACTGGTATCTGCACCGGAAAAAGCACAGACAAAGAAATGTATAGACCAGAGCTGAAATTAAAGCACGTGGAACAAAGGAAGAAAGGAAAATAGGAGGAGAAGAACGGCAGGGAGGTTAACCAGCCTATAGACAGCCGGTTTGCTACCCTGCGCATGGGAGGGGGATGGGGGATATGAAAGATGGAGAGGAGAGAGGGAAGGGAGATAAAGACAGCACATTAGGCAGCATACGCGCACACACTCAATCATTCTTGTCTTTCGTGGTGTGTGACATTGCTGTTACAGCCACTTGTTCAAGTCCGTGTCACGTAGAAATTTCAACAGTGTTTTTGTCGCCTTCTGTTGCAATTTCTTCTCTCGGGCACTTGAAAAAATAGTGTCCACAGACATTTGGCTGTTGTCGATGCGCGCAAAAACGTGCGCCAGTGACTGTCTCTGGATGTCATACAACGGACAGTCGCACAGGAAGTGGTGTAGCGTCTCTTCGCAACGACAGGCATCGCAGAGAGCGTTGTCGGCCATTCCTATGACAAATGAATAAGATTTTGTAAATGCCACCCTTAGCCATAACCGATGAAGAAGGGTGGCTTCTCTTCGGTCGAGCCCAGTGGGCATGCGGAGAGCCATCAAAGAGGACAGGTGGTGTTGACGATTCGTCGCATTGCTTGGTGGGCACCACAGTGAAAACGTGATTTCACGCGCAAGTCGTCGAAGATTCCTGGCAGCATCAGTCCGCGAAAGTGGTATGGCTTCTTCTCGTGTTCCTTCAAGAGCTGCCCGCGCAGAAGTATCGACATGTTCGTTCCCTATGACGCCGCAGTGACTTGGCAGCCACTGAAACGTCACATGATGCCCTTTCTCATTTGAAGTGTGGAGAAGGCATCGATTTTCGAAAACAAGCTGTTCGTACGGCCTGCAGGTATCCCATGGAAACATGGGATGCACATTGGTCTTGCGAATAATTCCTTAGCGAAGCTTAAGCTTTCTCGCTATAGAGGAAAGTCTTGGTAATCAGTGAAAAACAAAACTATAACCGTATATAGTGTACGCGCATACATTCATGCAAAGTGCTGCAATATTTTAATATTTACAATCAATCAGTCAATCAGTAAATTAATCAATCAATCCCAAACTCAGTTATTAGTAATGTAACCTATGAGATGTCGCTATGTGGTCTAAGTGTTTGCACTTTTTCACCACTTCTTTGTCGAGTCTGTTGTATAGTACACACGACTACAGCGATTAATCTGCTGGATGATATGTGCAGATGAAGTGGCCCTTACAGCGATGACATCGAATCGTTGTAGAATCTACGTTCACTGGCGGCCTTTATGAAAGGGAACACGCGAACGCGTGGCCTGCGCTCTGCGGCGGCTGCCTACAGCACCATCAACCGACAGTAAAAGGAAACACGTTCGCTTTCAGCGTCATCTGTTGTCCCAAAAAATAGTAACGTGTTTTGGCCGGTAAACAAGCGCTGCTAGGTTGCACCCTCTCTCTGCTCACGCCTGCAATGCGTAGTCCACTGCCAACATGCCATGGCGCAAGCTGCAGTAATCGCCCGATATCGCTCGCCGCGCGAGCGATCAGGGAACGTAATATAGCAGCGCTTGTCTACGGGTCATAACTCGTTATCTTTCTCGGCCATAGATTACGCAAAAAGCGAACGTGCTTTCTTTGCTTGTCGGTTCGTGGGGCTGTAGGCAGCCGCCGCAGAGCGCAGGCCACGCGTTCGCGTGATCCTTTTACTGAAGAACTACAGCGTACACCACGCTGCTTTTTTGTGCAAGTCATGCCGTGCATTTCGACAGGTCAGACAACTTGATAAGCTTACTAGCGAACGATGCTAAATAGATTCAATAGTGTTCTGAAGATTTTATTAAGAACTGGCTAACCTCCCTGTCCTTCTGCTCATTTCTTTCCTTACTGGAACCTGAAAGGGTGAGATTCTTCACTAATACCGGCGAAAATATAAACATGTGGAGGGAGCTGAATGAAAATCAAGCAGCACCATTTCAAAACCCAAGCAGTGCGAGATTGGCCTCAATGCTACGAGGTGTCAGTTTTCAAACGCACGAGAACATATCGCGAGATTTCTAGCTAGATGTCTTTTCAAGTGCATGACTATAACCATTAAACGAGCAAATAAAATAAAAAAAGATGTGCTTAAGTCTGTATTCACACGTCGGGCTAAATTGATATTTAAGCTTGCGGATTGCGTACTAAGTCACCATACGTCACCCTTTCCCGCGTTTCCGCTTAACTCCGCGCGGACCAATTCATATAACGACGGAAGCCCAAATCGCTGTTGGGATCCTCGGGGACCAATACCGAAATCGTCGCTTGTAGCTTGACTTTTCCCCTGTCGTGTGAATGCTGGCTGCGGAGGGATCCGAATTACGTCACATGTCACCTGACTGATCCGGCCGCGATCACGTCCGTCGTGTGAATGCAGCTGAAAGAGTACCTGAGAACCAGTGACGACTACCGACTTCCCGAGGTTCTCCAGCAGGAAGGAGAGCGCAGAAGATGTGTAGGCCATAGTGTCTGTCCCGTGTAGCACGATGAAGCCATGGTAGGAGTCGTAGTACTTCTGCAGGCAAGAAAAAAAAGAAAGAACGCGGAGTAGAGGTGTGGAGAAAACAGAGCAAATGCGCAAACTGTAACGTGTCATTTCCAAAAGTTGTATGTCCCCCAAGACACGAGCCGGAGCACACGTACAATACTGTTGTGCCGCGAGAGCCAGCGTTCGTAAATAGCGTCCGAGTATTACAGTATTATTTTGAAAAATACTGACCACCTCCACTTTTAACTGCTTGTCTTCACATAGAAAACGGGGAGTAAAAACAAACATAACAATAAAGATATTGGTGTCGTAAGGAACAGCAGCACGCCTAAAGCCTTAGGACACGGAGGACTGCTATAGGTGCTCCGTACAATATTATAACGGGCTTGTGTTTTTTTCGCTTATTCACAACGGAGTATCAAGGTATGTGGCAACCAATTTAAGTAAGCTGGTCGAGGAAAAAAAGCACTCATGATCACAGAGGCACACATGATGAGGCTAGTATAGAGACGTACATACATGCCATGATAAAAGTTAGCGTGCTTATTTGGCCGAATGCATCGCTGAATAAATTTTGGCTCGTGTTGCATTCTCGAAACGGAGGATTGTGCAAAATAAAACGGCACATGAAAGACAGAGACGACGGCACCTGCGCACGTGTCGTCGTCTCTGCCTTTTGTGTGCTGTGTTTTTGCGCAATCATTCGTTGCCGAAAAAAAAAATCTACCAATCAGCCCCTGAACCTGCTCTACTAGACTGCAAACTTGAAATACAAGCAGTCGAAAGCTCGGCTGCACTCATGTATAGACAAGTAAGCCGCAACGAGCAAGTACATATGTTTTACATTGGCTCAAGCCTTTGAACGCCTCCTGCGAGCATTTTTGTCTTTGTACGTATTTGGGAACGTCGTTAAGACCAACGTTGGTTAAGACCTCAATAAAGCACCCGACACGCTTAACTACGTAGCTGAACACTTATTTGATACCGTGGCTGATGACGAACAATTCCTGCAGCCCCATTTGTAATGTGTGGCTAGCCTTATCGCACTAACTGGTCGTGGAATCCAAATAGTGTGGCGCCTAATGAGATTCTACGCTTGCGCCATGTAACAATGCGTCTATTGACATTATTCCTCACCTGCCGTGGTGACTGCACAGGGTCCTTTTTTTTCAAAATGAAAAAAAAAAAGGTACTGGAGTTTCTCTGTAGTAAAACACTCAACTGCCATGATTGCGTCACCTGAGTTCGATTCCGGTTCCAACCTTTAGTTTTAAGGTCACGTGGGTATTCGCACTACACGCCGCGTCTATGGAAGCCAGCATTTGAGGAGTCACTTCAGCCTGTCACGTATTGTACAGCATAATTCTAAATCAAATTACTGTATATCCATGAAGTGAATGCTAACTATGAAATGAAGCTAAGGTCTATAATATGTACGTTGTCGCCGACTAGTGTAAAGGGAATATAGGTGGATGGACGCACGAATGCACGGACTGATGCACGAATGGACGGACGGACAGAGTACGGTATATTTTAAATTTATATGCGCGCTATGAACGTTGCATGTATGGTATATGTAACAACTGTGTTTAGATCTGACGGGATGCCATGTCAACGGCGTCAACAGACATCGTGAGTGCCGAAGGAGCTTCGCTGCTTTAGAAAAAAAGAAAGACAAAACGAGAGTATGTTTTTTTTTTTAAAACACGACTTTTTCTGTTGTCAGTCGATTCTACAGCACTGTACTCGAATTTGTGATTTCTTCACCTTTATAGGTATCAATTAGCCTTATTTGAAAAAATAATTGTTGATGATGACGCACCTACAAAAAGGACGAACTGTAGAATGCAACAAAAAGAAGTATCAGATGAAGAGCGGAATGATAGCAACGGTCTCAGATATTGATCAATTCTAAGAACAGCTTTATTTGCACGAGCATGTTCAAGGACATGGTGTGAACGTACCTTGATGTCTTTGGCAATTTGGAGCCAGTCGTCCATGGTGGCGTTCGAAGAGTCCAGCAGGGGATTGTACTCCGATATCGTGTAGACCACTCGTAGGGAATCGCCAGTGTCACTGTAGGATAAGAAAACATACAAGGGTAATCATAGCAAAAAAATAAATACGAAGACCAGTCCATGTAGTTGTTCAGTTATCGATTGAAAATAACAAAAAAAATATAGGAGCACCAAGGTGAAGTACGAGCAGCCGTAGATGCTTTTACAGAGTAGATTGCAAGCTTAGACATTTATATCAAGTTAATTCCTCTAAAAACACTTGAAGCTATATCATTAACGCCCACGTCCCCGCCGCGGTGGTCTAGTGGCAGAGGTACTCGGCTGCTGACCCGCAGGTCGCGGGATCGAATACCGGCTGCGGCGGCTGCATTCCCGATGGAGGCGGAAATGTTGTATGCCCGTGTGCTCAGATTTGGGTGCACGTTAAAGAACCCCAAGTGGTCGAAATTGCTGGAGCCCTCCACTACGGCGTCTCTCATAATCATAAGGGGGTTTCGGGACGTTAAACCCCACACATCAATCAATCAAACCATCATTAACGCCTACGCCCCATAAACTTTTGTTGCCGGTTTTACTCACAGGCAGAGTCATGAAACACGGCCAATGGAATCGGTAAAAATTTTAGGTACCAGTATGGGCGTGTTCTTGCAGCAACGAGGTACACATATCGCGCCCGGCTCCTTCAATACGGATCACAGCTTAATAACCAACGGAGTAGGTAGCATTCTACAGGCCGTAATGTACTCATAGAAACATGAGCGAGATACTGCTGTAGCGAGAGCTACATTAGCCGCATTCTAGCCCTTATGCTCTCTGTCTCTCTTTCTCTTATATATATATATATATATATGTGTGTGTGTGTGTGTGTGTGTGTGTGTGTGTGTGTGTGTGTGTAAAATAAAAAATGAAAAAAATGAAATACTTAAAATCTTCTCTCGCGTACGTTTCCTAGCGCGTGAGCATACATCTCGTGTCTAGCGTATTTTCCGTGACGTTAGTTGCAACCCTTACACGGATCATCTGTCCTCGTGCATTCGTACATGCATGCCTCTTTTTTTTTTCACGTTGTCAGACAAAACGGTACTACACTGAACGGCAAATGACTTCGTAATCGACGAAACCCAGTTTACTCACGGCAGGACCAGCGGAGGCTTCTCGCAGTCGCCGAAGTGCTCCTTGGCGTATTCCCGGTCGTGAAGCTGCGGAAACTCGCGCAAGCGCTTGTCCAAGACTCCCGGCGCCGGCTTGAGAACTACGAGACACGAGTGAATTATCGGTGCTTTACCTGACATCGCGCGATGCATTAGCGCAGTTACGAGCTGATTGTGTGTTTGCTGTCGCCTAATAACTAGCAGACCTTGTTACTGAACTTAGGGCATCACATTTCCTTAACTGATTAGATGTTTATGCCGGCCGTAAAAACTTACGCGTCCACGGGCAACTACAGGTTGGTATATATGTGCCACAGGAATCGGGCGCATACCCACCACCAAGTAACGCAAGTGCGAATGTTCATCTAAAACGCTGAGCGCGTGAAACGCGTGAAAGAAAGAGAAAGCAAGCGGTAGGAGGAAAGAAAAAGAGAAAGAGAGAAATAAAGCGAATAAAGACGTAAAATAAAGATAAAGGTAAAGAAATGGACGTGAAAAAGAAAGAGCATTGAGAATGACCGAAAGAAAGAGAAATAGAGAGACACAGAGAAAGAGAGACAAGAGCAGAGATATGAAACAGGAAAAAAAGAGAAATATGCATAGAAAAAGCTAGAAAGTGAAAGAAAGAGAGAAAGAAAGGAAGACATAGATACAGAAGTGAGATACAAGGCAGAGAGAGAAGAAAGAAAGTCAGAGAAACAAGGAAGCCCACCATGCTACGCTTCTCCTTCAAGCTGTAGATACATCTAGTGCAAAACTGTCATAATGTTTTGTTTTTTTTTTTTTGAAGTGCGGAGCACTTCTGGTGGGAAAGTTGTCGTATGATGCCGTCACTTGACGTAACGCAGGCAAAATCACATAGCCATCTGTTGCACATGCTCGCACAAAATTTAAGAGAAGCCTTTTCCCTCTCGTTCATGGAAATCGTTGATTATTTTAATGCAAGCAAAACCACATATAGCATGGCCATCAGATACACCCACCTCCATCCTTGTCCTTGACCATGCCGATGGTACCTCCGGTGTAGATGACCAGGACGCGGGCCTCGTTGCTGGTGGCATGTTTCTGCCACGCTGTGTCGTCGTCGGTCAGCGAGTACAGTACCTTGGGGACGTACGAGGCATCCATTGGAGCAACAACGGCCATTGTGGAGATTTGAAAACCAGCACCAGTGCGGTCGCTCGGGGAGCAAATGGCATGACGACTGGTTTCTTGCGGCTATGTTTATACTGGCGTGCCCGAGCACGGACTCCGCCCCCGAGCTGCAACCAGTACTGATACGGCGCGTCCTTCAATTTTCCCTCTCTGGGTAAGCATACGTTAATTGTTTTTTTAATATACAGTGTACAAGGGGGAACTAATCTTATGTGCTTTCACTATGGAAAAAATTTGCATGATATGCGTCACGCTTCAGTAATCTCGACATATGAATATGAGTCACATGTATTCTCGTATGATCACACAAGATTATTGGATATGTGTCACAAAGAATATTATTCTATAGTTGTTTCAGCTTTGAAATAATAATAATAATAATAATAATAATAATAATAATAATAATAATAATAATAATAATAATAATAATAATAATAATAATAATAATAATAATAATAATAATAATAATAATAATAATAATAATAATAATAATAATAATAATAATAATATATTCTTTTTATATTATTATTATTATTATTATTATTATTATTATTATTATTATTATTATTATTATTATTATTATTATTATTATTATTATTATTATTATTATTATTATTATTATTATTATTAGTATTAGTATTAGTTGTGGTTGAATTCTCCTTTTTGTTTAAATGGTCCTGTACGTGCACAACAGAAATCTGTAGAACAGGGACATGTCGTTCGAAATCTCTAACACAGAGCCATTACTTAGGTATTGTTTTGTAGAGCTGGGTCTCTTGCCGCGGCACGAGAATGAACCGAAATTTTCAGTTGCAAGTTACTCGGCGTCTCATTATCTTCTATACTGAAGTAATTGACAGCCTCGTGTGTGACACACGAAGCTGTCACAAGAGAGTCGAGCCATGAGACGCTTACACAAATATTCAGTGCCCACCCGAGATATTGAGTGAAAATGTAAAAGACGTGTGCATGCTACTAAATAATAAACGATTGCCCATTACTCCTCTCCGTCATTGCAGCTTCAAGCACCAAATTTATTTGAATGACGTGGCGATACACTGATGGGTAGGCTGGGCGTCGGAGTGGCATATTCAAAACCTCGTACATATTGCAAAGGCCGATGTACTTGAGTGCACTGGAACTGGCCATTTGTCACCCGCCTATGACGCTGCTCGCGCACTATGAAACAACAACCTGCAGACCTGGTGATCGGCTTTTTAAAGAAAGAAAAGCTTTTGGCGTCTGACCTACTTAGCTCCTCGTCATGTCTGAAAGTCACACGAGCCCTTCTACAGCACTGTATGTCGGTACAGTTTGAATTAGAATGGTGAATCATTTCGACTCATTCCTTCTATCTATTCTGTTATGTTCCCCCCATGTAGGGTAACAAGTTGAAAGGTCGTCAACCTCTTGCGTTTCCCCCACTTTCCCTCTCGTATGTCTCACTCACGTCGTGCGATTACACTTTTCGAAAAACTGCCCCAAGTGTAGAAGAGGACAGATGCCTGGGTGTATGCTAGTGACTGTTCCTGAAGTGTACTTATTTTCCCTATAATTGATGCGGATTTACGTGCCAGAACCATATGACTACGAGACGTGGTGTAGTGGGAAGACTCCGAAAAATGCAAACACTAGTGTTCTTTCACGTGGATCTAGATCTATAAGACACGGGCATCCAGCGTTTTCTCCTCATGAAGAATGCAACCGCCTAAGCCGGAATCGAACGTGTCACCTTTAATTGGGTCAGCAACCAAGCAACAGCGCCATTGTAGCGCTACTGATGCTCTAGGTTTTCTTGTGTGAAACACTGCTTTCCGCCCAACAAATTATTAGTGGGATTGGCTGACGTTAGCTGAATAGTGCCACTCAAAAAGATTACTCAGCTGTGAAAATGAACATTTAGGGGCATAATTTTGTGCACAAGAAACACGTACGCTTGACAAAGCGATGAAACACACAAGGCGTAACAATCAACAATACACTTCGGAACAACGTGAGCCTTTTCATACACTTGCTGCCCGTAAATATGCACGGGCGCATCTACAGGGGCGTACAAGTGTTTCCCCCTCCCCACACACGCACACTACTTAATTTCTGAATGTGCAAGGTAAGGATGGGCAGGACTCAGGTATGTGTTCTCCCGCCCCACGCTCAGCCGTAAGTATAAGCACCCCATAAAATGACACCACCTTCATAAAAATCTTTTGTCTGCCACAGTGTACATGCTGTATGAAACTATTTCACATAAGCATGCAGCGCTCTCAAAGAAAAAAAGCAATATATTTTGCTAACAGTACGATAGATGATTCACTGATGCACCTAGCTTTCAATTTTTAGATATTATGCCCTTTAATAAACGCGTAATTTCGTCCTTGCTCCTGTAGAGGCTTATTAACTGGTGCGATTAGCATCCCTAATGAACAATGAGTTCCATGGACCCCTATTGTTGCCAGTGGCTCAGTGCTGGAAATTTTACGTAACACATACGCAAGCACTAAGCCACGTGTAAAGAAATTAAGTGTACCAAAAATTATGTCTCGTAGAAAGTGTGAGAACTTAGCGTTTGGTTATTTGAAGCAGTAAATACTTTTTAATGCATATAGTTTAATATTAAAAACAAAATTTAAACCCACACGAGTTCATTCGCGTCAGATGAATGTCTAGAGGCACCAGTTATCTGCTGATTGGTTGGTTGGTTGGACCAAAGAGGAATGGCTCAACCCACCACGGGGGATCGGTCATGAATCGCACGGCAGTGTGATTTTGGGGAAAAGCCCCCTGCCATGCCAATAAATAGATAAATAAAAAGAGAGGATTCCTTAAATTTTTTTAGATAAACGAAAAGCTTAGTTGTGCTAACAGACTATATGGATTATTATTGAAAAAAAAATCAAATGTAATAAAGTGATAAGAATAATAAAAATAATAAAATTTATAGCAAAAATATATAAAACAGACAAATTTTGAAAGTAAGTAATGAGTATGTACTTGTGAGATCAGCATGGTAGCCATTTTGATTCTTTTATATAGTTATATATCGATTCCTATATGTTCCTGTTGCAATGACCTAGTGCCGAAGCCCCTAGGGAGAGTAGTCCTGTTTTAGACCCCTTAAGCCCGTGTTTTCAATAGGCTGGTGTTAGAAATTTTTGCCTTAAATTTCGATACCGGCGACATTCTGTAAAAAAGTGCTCTATAGTTTCTGTTTGTCTACAATAGTGACAATGGGGAGAAGAAAGAAAACCATGTCTGCATAAATAAAAGTTTAAAGGTGGAATTCTGCATTGTAATTTACCAAATGTCACTTCAAATTGTCTTGTTGCACACCAGTGGAAGTCGTAGCCATGTGTAGAGCAGGGGAGGGGTCATAGCCCCCTCCCCCTCTTCAGTGCCTACACCCTGTGTTTCCTTCTAAGTGAAGCTTCTTGTACCAATGACTGTACTAGTACGCATTGTTTCTTATGTGTAGAAAAAAGTGTTGCACGCGATGAGCTGTACCAATGAAACTTAAGGTGCTGGAAATCTGTGCCATTTAGAACAGAAGAGTTGGTGCATTCCTGCCATATACAGAAATTTGAAATCGCGCGATTGTATACAGGCCACAGGGTGATAGAATATTTAGGACGGGGCCCTGAATTGATTCTGTCACTAGTGTGTCCACCGCTTCATTTAGTGTTAGTCCAGTGTGTCCTGGCACCCATACCAAACGGACAACACGAACATGATTGGGTATACATGTATAAAATTCTAATAAACAAGTCGATGTCTTTGGTACTGTCAAAGCAGTGCAAATTGACAAAGAATCGGTCAGTAGAACAACAGAAGAAATATACATTGGGAGCTTTGCGTATGGTCACAATCACTGCCATTATTTCTGCCTGGGATATAGACGTAAAATCGGGCAGTCGCAGTGAGTAAGACTACAGTGGATTCTAGCCACTGTAAATAATACCTATCTAATGCTGTTGAGTAGATGCCCACTGCTGCTTTCCCGGCATTAACGGAAGCATCTGTGGCTATAACTGAACTCTTCTGTAGGCTTTTTAAGTGGTCTTCGAGCAACCTTTTCAAATATTTGATTGGCAAAAGTTTAGTAGTTTTTGAAATATATCGTCAAACTCTATTTTTACCGTAGGATTCCGTACCTGCGAGAAACTCATATCGCAGATTTTACTACTAATAGCTCCAAGAGTCTGTGTACATAAACTATTTGAGGTCGATGTAGTTGCGACCACTAACAATTAAAAAAAAAAACATGGATGGCTCGCTTATAAATGCATTTGACGCGAATGTGCTAGAGCCAACTTCAGCACTTTTCAAAACACCCGCTCTTGAGTTACGTGACTACGCTTTGCCGCTCGGTTCGACAGAGCGTTTGTGGTTGTTTTTTTTAAACGGCAAAAGTTAATAAATACTCTCGCGTTACTAACGAATCAAAACTTTTTTGCTTGAAAGCCATTGTAAGTGTTAAAAAAAGATTTTCAACGACATTATCAGCCAAATTACACCGAGTGCAGGCTAATACGAGCCAAACACAGCCAGCTGTTGACGTCCGATCTAGTCTGATCCAAGACGTGTTTACGCCCACAGGAACGAAACTTCGAAGTTCAAAGACCATGACTACGCTGGATATACGGCTAAAGAAAGTGAATAAGGTCTACCACGAAGGCGTAAGTGTGCTTGAGCGGGACGTATGATAGAGTAACCATCCTGTGATTGCATTTGCCTCTTTCTGTAGTTTCTTCGCTGCTCCCAGATAGTAAAATTAAACAATGTAAGTTCCTTGGGAATTCTGTGATGGGACGAGACTATATAAATCACCACAATTATTGGCAGTTTTTTTTTTTACTCGAATGTGTTATGCGCTTGGTCTGTACCGCATCATTATTCACTCCTTGTGAACACTAACGTATTCTGATCATTTGTGTCTTGAGTGTGTGTTAAATTGCATGCGTCGTTCCGGCAACTGAGCTAAAGGTACGCGCATGCTGGGCACGTCATTGGAACTTTTAAGGACAGTTGTACTGCTGATGAAACCGCTGGAAGCGTCGCTCCTTTAGGTTGTGCGTATATATAGGTATACTTTCTTAGCGTATACCTATGATATAATTTTTTAGTGCATTAAAACATGGTCCAGTGACAGCTGCTTTCTGTTTGGTTAGACTAGCGAAACAGTTTGAAAGAGGAGTGCTTCATGCCGCTTTCAGCATGAAGCACAGCTCCATTGCAGCATTTAAACAAGGGTTGATGTTACAAGTCATTTTAATCTTTCAGTCATGTTTCCACGTTCGGGAATATATCAAGGGTTTTAGAGGTTATTCTCAACTAAGAGAAGGTGCGGGTAATCTTTATTGAGTGTGACAAGTTACCGATTAACGTCAACGTCAAAACATCGAGTATCGAACTTGTGGCAATATTATAGTTGCTACAATGCATCTTTCAATCAGTAGATAAAGCACGAAATCGCTCTGATAGACGATCGTTCACTGCTACCGTGCCATATAGAAGTATGTGGTGAAATTAATTCAGACAGCATATTTATCAGCTTGATTCAAGTGCTGCATTTGAAAGACGCAAATCAGGTCAACGCCTGTCAAGGTTATATTGACTGAATGTGGTAAGCAATATCTGTGGAAGCCCACAAAGTGGAGAAAGTTTCGTGAGAGGGGACTTATGCACCAGGATGAGTTTTTTGTGAGTTAGGAAGGATTGTGAGAATACTTTGTGGATTAGGTCTGCATCTTTATGCTATAAATGGGGGATAACAGCATCGTTATTGTCTCCCTGTAACAATGTTTTCCCTTTGCATCAAGTAAGTTTGCCATACTAATGCAGATATGGGATTATGAGATGCTAGACTTGAAGTTCTGTGTTTTGTATCACATTTGGCAGTGCTTTCATGCTATAGTTCTGTTATTTCTAGGAGACAGTAGCTGGAGTGATTATAGTGGAAAGCAAGACAGAGACCAAACATGAAGGCCTGACATTGTGGCTAGAGGGAACTGCCAGCATGCAGCTCAGTGCCAAGAACGTTGGCATCTTCGAGGCATTCTACTCATCGGCCAAGCCCGTGCAGCTTATTGGCTACTCCCTTGAGATAGCCAAGGCTGGTCGCCTTCCCGCTGGTCGCACCGAAATGCCCTTCGAGCTCCCGCTGAGACCACGTTCAGGCCGAACTTTGTACGAGACTTACCACGGGGTCTTCATTAACATCCAGGTGTGTTGTCCCATACACTGCATGCATATCTGCCTATTTGTGGTACAATTAATGGCGAAATCTTGTCTACTATACAGGTGCTGAAAAGTATGCCTGTTTTAAATGTGTAACCTCTGAATGCAAACTGTTCAGTGGGCAAGTTACCACAGCTCGTGCTTAGGTGATTATACGAAGCTACTTTGTGTTCCATATTGTTAGGCACATTTTTTTTGGTAAAGGAGAGCTTTTTACGCTAGGTCCCAACAAAAGAAGCTTCTTTCTTAATTTACAAATGATTCAGGAGTGCTAAATAACAGCAGCCTGCACACCTGTGTAGAGCAGCCAATCTTAAATATCTTTGGGGTCTAATAAGTTGTGGATATACAATACTCTGATCTGTGCTTGAAAAAATGTCACCACTCAATTGACAGACTCAGCAAAGAAATCGAACTGAATTTATTGCCATCGTAGCAACAGAATATATATACTTACAATGGCACACTTCATAGTGCACTTGTTAAGGCAGTCGACAAAGTGCGCACAATTGATTCATGACTGAATGTATTGTCGATTAATTATCTGTCCTTTCATTTTCTGTTTGTGCGATTCCCCGCTGTGGCGGTCTAGTAGTTATGGTACTCGACTGCTAACCTGGAGGTTGCGGGATCGAATCCTGGCTGAGTCTGCTGCATTTTTGATAAAGGCAAAAATGTTTTAGGCCCGTGTACTTAGATTTAGGTGGACATTAAAGAACCCCAGCTAGTTGAAATTTATGGAGCCTTTCTTTATGGCATCTATAATAATTATATCATGGTTGTGGGGCGTTAAACTACAGATATTATTATTAATATTATTATTATTATTATTATCTGTTTGTGCAAGCACATTTTACATTGTGCTGATAGATTGTGTGTAGTCTGATGTTAAAACGATCATAACCTCAGATGGTAGATTCCATTTTTCATGTCAACGTGTGCTAGTGTGTTTGTGGTTTTTATACGTAGGCTGCAGTACTATGAAGACCCTTTCAAGTTTACCTTGATAGGCAGATCACACATGCATGCAGTGCAACAATTCATGCCTTGTGTAATCATGATTAAGCCTGCTCATGTCATCCAGCTTACTATATTTCAATTGGACATCAAGATGCCACTGAAGTTCTGGTATAT
Source organism: Rhipicephalus microplus (assembly GCF_043290135.1). Taxonomy (NCBI): domain Eukaryota; kingdom Metazoa; phylum Arthropoda; class Arachnida; order Ixodida; family Ixodidae; genus Rhipicephalus; species Rhipicephalus microplus. Next base: position 42,024,723 of record NC_134703.1, read on the forward strand.
CATGGCACACAAACAACAAGCACTTTGGGCACCTTTTTATGTTCCAACTTTGTCCAGTGCACCACTGTGCGGTCTTACCTTGTGATTCATGTGGCTGAATTTCTTTGGGGGCGAGATGGAATAACACCCACATGCATGATTGCATCACATAACAAACTTACAATCCGTAAATGTGCAGGTACACAGAACTCGACAATGTTGTTTTAGCTTTCTTATACAAGATTTGTACAACTGTTATGATACCATAAATTAAGTACGTCATTTCCACTAACATGAGATTTAAGTGGCCAAGCTCCAAGGTGATGTGCGAGTCTTCCTTACAGTTTCTAGCACAGAACCTTGGGTGTCGCTTATACATTGCTGCTTATGAAAAGTTCTGCAACAGTGCTGTGACAGAAGTGCCTTTTACCTATCGATTTGGTGCTTAATAACTTTAATCTTTCTTTTGCAGTACCTCTTGCGATGTGAGATGAAGAGATCATTGCTGAGTAAAGATGTTCAGAAGACACTCGAGTTCATTGTTGAGTTGCAGGTAAGCATAGGGTTATTTGTGTGATCCGACTGCTTGCCTTAGTTTTCTTTTTTTTTTTCAGTAATTTAGTTTTCCTCACATAAATTAGCATGAAATGTCTCATCCTGCATCTGCTGCGAGCTATCACTTCCGGACCAGCTTTGTATATAAATGTGTTGTATATGTCCCCAGGTGCTAATGAAAGCCCAGTTGGATTTAGTGGACTTGATCTTTACTTTTTTAAGATTTGCTCTAAGGCATTATGAGGAAATTAATATTTGTAATTAAGTAGTTCAGTCAGTTGACTGTAACGTCACCCTTACATGGACGAGCACAAGAAGTCAAGGGTGTAACTGTGACCTTTTTTCACTGCTTTTTTTTCTAGGAAGGTGCTGAGAAGGCAACGTCAGTTCCCGTTAACATCAACATAACACCAGAGTCACTACAGAACGTTCGAGATGTAAGTTTAGTCGCTGTGAGATGGCAAAATAATGTATTATGCACTGGAATGCAGAGCATGCAAATACAATGAGATGAACAGATTACAGCAAACTTGATATCTGACCCTGTCAAGGACTGTGAACTAGCACACCTAATGAGATAGATAATGCAGGGTCCAAAGGGGAACGAGGGCAGAGTACTGATTGCCTACATTTCTGCCTAGCATAACTATGTCCAAATGCAAAAAAATGTCTGGCTTAGATTTCAATGCATGTTAAAAAGCCCCATATTATAAAAATTCATTAGAAGTCTCACACCAGACAACATATTATATGGCACTGTTTCGGCACACAACACTCCATGGATTATATTGTTGATTCAGCTGCAGTGTCTAGCCTAGTGGTTCTCACCTATGAATGTGTCGGGGACCCCTTGTGGACTGGTGGAAGTGATGGATGACCCCTTGCAGTGGAGGGCAGGAAGAGGGGTACGTAGGCAAATTAACACAACTGGGGCGTGAAACAGATGCCTTTTATTACTACCAAAAACATCAAACAAACGTGCCACATCACTTAATTTTGAACAGTTCATCAATGCGTGGCACAGTCACGCTTAAAAAAAAATGACGGTGAGGATTTCGCAGATAATAGTAATGGCTTTGCGGACCCCCGTTTGAAAACCACCGGTCTAGCCAATGCTTTTTTTTTTTCACTTCTATTACTGCATGACATTTCAGCGGGGCAACAGCTGTGCCATTTGCCACAATTTGATATAGTGCCCTATTTTTGCACCAAATTGAGCTAAAACCTTGATGTTTGTTGAAATCGCCCCACGCTGGATGCCAAAGTTTCTGACCAGCCTTAAGATTTTCTTAATTACGCTAATTTTAATGCAATATGGAGGACGCATGGGCCACATGAAGTTCTGATCCAGTCCAACCTAGGCACACAGACCTTAATCTTAGCCCCACCATGAAAGAAAAAAAAGACAGCAGTTCTAAAATTTGCAAGTCTTGTTCCATCGTTTGCAGAGTGCTTTTTAAGGCACTTTGGTTATGGTACACCACTGTCTTACGGAAAAACATATTAAGGTTTACAAAGGGTTACTTGTACTAGCTGCCTTGGGCCACAGCACATTTTTTTACCTTAATTACTCGTGCATGCATGCGCTATATTATTAGAAGTACTCTTACGATTGCAGACGCCTACTGAATGATGTACTATGTCTCATTCAGCGCTGTGTTAATGTCTCTGTGCCTATGACAAATGATACATGTATGCCAGTTTTCTTTTTTGCCACCCCCTCTTGTTTGTGCTTTAGGGAATCTTCCCAATTTTGAGATCGTCAAGTCCACGTCAATATTTACACTGCCTGCAAATGCTTTGACAGGCGCTGCAAATGCTAATGTGGACTTTGTCACTGTTTTCACTGTGGTGTGGTTCAACTCACTGCTTTCATTGGATAGCAGTGCTTACTTGCACTATGCACACTGTAGCCGGCATATTGAATAGGTTGTATGTACATATTTGTGTACTCTTTTCCAAAAGTAAGCCTTCTTTGTTGCATTGCTTCAAATGTTAGATTTTATGCTAGAAAATTGTGTTTTTTGGCCATAAGTTGCTCCCAAATTTCAATTTTTGTGCCTCAAAAGCTACATTCTTCTGCTCTAAAAATCGCTCCAAATCCTATAGTGGCTTTGCACTCCTGCCATAACCAAGATATTGAAACAGCGACAAGCATGTGCTGGCACATAATTTGAGCTAACAGCTTTTTTTTTCTTGCAAAGTTTGTAGCTCACTGAAGAACACTATAATAATAATAATAATAATAATAATAATAATAATAATAATAATAATAATAATAATAATAATAATAATAATAATAATTTTACATGTTGAAACCAAGATATCATTCCGGGGGAAGCTGTAGAGGAGAGCTGCGAAAATTTTGACCATCTGGTGTTCAAGGTTCATTGACATAGCAATGATAGCATTCTACACATGCCTCTACCATATCACCTCTATGAGAAATGGGACCGCCACAGCCGGGATCGAACCCAAAACATTCGGGTCAGCTGCCGAGCACAATAACCATTGATGTACTGGGGCGGACGACGTTGCGTAATATTCAGATTACTCTCTTGGTGCAACTGATTGCAAGAAATGACAAGAATCAAAAGGAGTCACGATAGATATGTAGTCATGACATGTAAAATTCTGTAATGTTACTTCATCTGCTAAAAAATTCTGTATCTCAAAAAAAATAGTTCAGCATAGGAACAGGTCTATATGTGAACAAAATTTCAGTGGTGTACCCACATCTGTAGCTTGCCTTTTGTGTGATCCATCTTCATGCGTGTCTTCTTACCCAGGTAGACTGGGCAGTTGTGAAGTGCATTGCTTAATGAGGCTTTAAATGACACATCTCGTGATTCTTATTTTGCAGCACTCACGAGTGCCTCGGTTTCTCATCAAGGGACGGATTGACAGCACTTGCTGCTGCATCACCAAGCCCTTCACAGGAGTGGTGAGAAACCCTTCTTGAGAAGCTTTAATTCAAGCTGTTGCTGTTATCCACCATACACAGAGTGTTTACTCTGTCTCGATAAATACTTGGTGTGTGCAAAACAATCGAAATTTCAAATATTTTTCTAACAGTTCTTGCAGTTCGATTAGATTCTCACGGGAATTTTACCATTTGAAATATTCAAATTCGCCGAGGACAATTACAGTCAATGTCGCATTGACAGTAGCCCCAGCAGATTTTCAATATGCTTCATATCATCACACTCGTATTTCGACAACATGCCTTTCAAGCTGTGCTACGGTCACAAAAGTATTGACTAAAAAAAAAAAAAAAAAAAAAAAAAACTGGTTCCAACGTGGAGAGATTATAGATGTGGCAGAGGTGGGTGCTCAATTAATGCTGCTTTGGACCTGTAGTTTGAGCAGGAAATTCGAAAAATTGGACGCAGAAGACTTGTGCCATACAATAATGTTTACGGGGCTGATTTGGAATTCGGATTCAAAGGGAGCATACCCTTGTCCACCACATCAGTTGGACTTTCACAAAAGTTGAAAGATGGGAGGCTGACTGAGGAAGTAGCGTCTTTGCCTTTCCCATGTAAAGTGTTGTTGGCCACGGAAATTGGTTGCACCAAATCATGTATATAAATACAATTAAGCCTCTACATCGCCTCATTCTTTATAAGACAATTACGAAAAATTGGGGGACCCCTAAGCTTTGCCTTTAAGAGATGAACATGATAGCGAAATCCGGCTCTTAGTGCTCCGTTAACCGCTAAGTGCATACTTATTAATATTGTTACGAAAGAAAAGAAACGCCGTATCGACAAGGCTGTGGATAAAATATATTTCGAACCAGCAGCAGCGGCGTGACCGGTAGACCAGACACCGAGCAGAGACCACTCTTCGTCCTCTTCGTCAGGCACACACGCGCATCGTCTCACAAAATGTCAACATGCATGTAGCAATATGTTTTGTTACACACACACGCACACAAACACAACATATCCATAGTAATGCAGTGACTGTGCAGTGTGGCCACTTCCCTGTGCTAGAACGGTGCACCGCTGTAGTCTAGACACATTTTTCACAATGTCTCACAGTTGGCACACAGACATACACACGCTTGCGGGGACGGTACATACAGGTTTTTGATCTAAAGTGAGAGTCCCATGGTCTCCAAGATATATGCCACGTGCTTGCCATTTCGGAGCACGGCCAGGCTAGACCGGAGAAGCTGTTTAGCTAGACTGCACCTGCGTGCTCGCTTCGAACCGTGCCGGTGCAGTCTAGCCCAGCCATGCTCAGAACATAAAGAAGCGCGCAGGTGCAGTCTAGCCCAGCCAGCTCAGAGCATAAAGATTCTCACAATGCCTCACAGATGGCAGCACATTATCTAGCGTTTGCTGTATGCTTAATCAACGCCTCTAGAAAAGCATGATATGTTTTCTGCTAGATGGCCATAGTTGTCCATTTTTAGAGCTGTTTGAAAGTTCCTGTGTAGTTTTTGGGGCGGTTGCTGCATTATCCTGGCCTTTTTCAACGTAGTTTGATGGCCTCTTAAATGCGCCTACAAATTGCCGAATGTGCTCGTTTTCATCGTGACACCTGTCAAACAAATTGCTTTAAGGAGACTCCTTCCACCACATGGCATTTATGTAGTATTTTTTCCCGAAGAAGTCCCAAGTAATGTTGTGCCTTTGTGGTAGGACACCTGCTTGCCACGCAAACGGCCCGGGTTCGATCCTGGAAGAAACCGAAAATTTTGTCCTCTATTTTATTTGCTTCTCTCTCGATTTTCCGCTCATAACCAACGGTGCCAACGTTGACGGCGAAATTTCTGCGACACGAGCTCTCTAATGCTATCGTGTTAAAACAGCCCCCGCCTACACTTCAACCTAGCCCCCCCCCCCCCCCAAAATGCCTTCATGTTGGTATCTCACATCAATATGCTTAGGAATCCTCTCCAACTTTTTCTGCAATTCCACTTTGAGGCATTGAAAAAATATTCTAAAGATATTTGAAAGTATTTGCTTTGCTTTACACCCAAAATTTTGCTATTTTCAGAACTCTAATAAAAATTAGTTTTGGAAATCGCGCCTCAGAGAAAGTGTCACTTGGTGCTGAGTTATCGTACATTAAATTTTACTCTGCTTGTATTAGAAGATGGTGTGAAATGAATCTGACCGGTGCTCTTAAACCAGCTTCAGCAGTGTGCGTCTTCTCAAGTTAATGTATGAGCAAAATTTGATCAAGAAGCAGCAAGCATTTGTTATTCAACTGTTTTATTTTACTTTACTTCACAATGTGATGGTGTCTTCTCCTTAAATTCATTCCCAAGAGCTTGCTTAAAAGTGCTAAACAATGCGTTATAAGACTTTCTCCTGAACTAAAATGAAAGACCTGAATAGCCAAATAGCGGATTTACTCTGCGTAACAATGCCACCTTTTGTCGCAGATATCCGTGGAAAGCTGCGACTCTGCTATCCGGTCCATTGAGCTCCAGTTGGTGAGGGTAGAGACGTGCGGCTGTGCTGAAGGCTACGCCCGTGACGGTATGTTCCTTTGAACTTTGCAAGAATGTGTAGTAATTTCGTTGAATTAGTGTCGTGTAAATGTGTTCTTTCCTCCCTGGATTCTTGATTCATGTTTAAAAGAGCAGTAGTAAACCAGCAGTAAACCAGTAAGCATGAATCAATAAACTTGTAACCAATTACAGTAGAATTTCGGTAATATGAATATGAAGAAGGAGCGAAAATTGGTGTGTCACCCAAAATTTTGTATCTCGAAAAAACTAGCGAAATTCATTTTCAAACCACGACATACCTGTATGCACAAAACTCTTCTTCTCATAGAAAGAACTCCACTACTGTATTTATTATAATCTAGGCCAATAAGTATTTTCAAATTTTCTTGCATCAAACTTCGGGGTTGGCTTAGTCTTGAGGATATTGAAAAGCGTGTCATATTTTATTGAGAAAAGTGGTGCACAACTAGCGCCACCTAGACAGTATTGTAGCCGTTAGTAGTCGAGCCAATACTTGGCTTAAGTACACACTTTATAGTTTCCTAAAATAAACTTGAGAAAACTCTGGTGCTGCGATCGTTCAGCGACCATGGGAATGATGGATAGTACACAGATTTGCCTAGTCTTCGTACTTGCGAGCGGCAAATCGCACTTGCGGCTTCGTTTAATTGCTGGTTTCAGTTTTGTTTCGAAGAAAAGAATGAACCCTTTTTAACATCGTAACCCGATTAGAAATAGTAAGCCTGGAAGATTAAGGTGGTGAAGCGTAACTGCTGAACATTTCGTGATTGTTGTTTCATTAGCAGTGTGAACAGTACCATCATATGACCGTCTTCTAATCTGTCCAGAAGTATTTGATCTGTGACTACTACAAGTTAGCTGCCACTTTTAGAAGTTCTGACTATGGTGTTCTGATCCAAGCACCGTCAGCGTTTTTTGCCACTGTTGGAGTATAATGCAGCAGTTTGCTGTCAAGTACAGTAGACTTTCAGCAAATGGAAATTTGTTAAAGGGAACTACTGTTTAAACGAAACTATTGCCTCTGCAATGCTTGGTTTTGGGTTTGTATTCTGCACCCATGTTCACCTTTCTTCAGACGTAACTCCTGTTAAATGGAACACATTTTCCCGGTCCCTTCATGTTTCGTTTGCTGAGAGTCTACTGTATAGTGAGAAATTTTTTTGCTCTTGTATGTGACAATGTAATTTTATGCCATGGTCGTGTCCAGCAACCGAAATCCAGAACATCCAGATTGGTGAGGGCGATGTGTGTCGAGGCATCAACATCCCCATCTACATGGTCTTCCCAAGGCTCTTCACCTGCCCTACACTTATCACCAACAACTTCAAGATAGGTAAGGAAAAACACATTGCTGTGTGATACTGTAGATGAAGGCCCTATTTAGTAAGCAGACTTTCCTTTTGGCTACTACTGATGGAGCTGCAAGCCTTTGTCTTTTCAAATGGTCCGGTACCCATGCACTCAACATGCATTAGTGTCTTGAACAAAGACGTGCTAACTTTATATATTAGAAATTAATATCTAGTGTTGTTTTCGTCTAGTCAAAACCAGATATAACAAGCATATGTGACTACTACACGAGGGCTGTCAGAAAAGTATCTGACCTCATTTTTTTTTTTTTTGCGAGCACCTGATGGGTTTGAAACAAGCACACTTGTATCAGCCAACCTTGAACCTTTGTGTGCATGCGTGAATTTTTTCCCCCCTGTCAATAGCATCAGTCGCTGGGACGCATCGTTTGAGTGAGGTGGTGCGCAGCGCTCTCGTCCGTTTTGCATTGCAAAAAAATTATGTAGTGACTGAAGCAGCGCTACTTAATCAAATTGTGTCAGAAATTGGGCGACAGTCAAGTAGAAACCATTGGGAAGGTTAAGGCTTTCGGTGATGACGCTATGAGCCGCTCACAGATTAAGGAGTAGTACAATCGGTTTAAAGACGGCCGCACATTGGTGGAGAGCGAGCCATGCTCCGGTCAGCCATCAACATGCCGAAATGACCAGGTCATTGCCGAAGTGAACGCTGTGGTGAGGCGGGACTATTGTGTGACTATCTGGGAAATTTATTTTTATTTATTTATTTATTTCTGCCAGCTTGCTTTGCAAGCCATAAGCAGGAGCGGATCGTACAAAAAGGTAAAAAAAACAAACAAAAGTAACGAACGGTGAATACACATTGTGGGATAAAGAAAAAAAAAGTTAAGATCTGTCTTGAACAGTATTTACAGTGTGTGAAATATTGAAAACAGTATATTATAAAAAAATTGTGGAAGAGGTCAGCATTCGCACTTTCTCTGCACATTCCATTATGACCGAAGATTCAACCATCAAGAGAGTTGTGGGGAAATTAGTGCCGAAACTGCTCATGGTGGAGCAAAAACAACTTTGTGTTGAAGTCTCACAGGACATGCTGGATTTCACAAGTATAAACCCTAACTTCATGAACAACATTATCACTCGTGACGAGTCTTGGGTGTACGGGTGTTATCCGGAAACCGAATCCCAGTCATCACAGTGGAAGCATTCCATCTAATCGAGACCAGAGAAGGCCCACCATGTGTGCAGCAACGTCAAAGTGATACTGAGTGCTTTCTTTGACTCCCGCGGTGTGGTACACCACGAGTACGCACCACAGGGTCAAACACTAAAGAGTACTACAGGGATGTCCTCCGTTGCTTACGTGATGCTGTGCGGCGCAAGAGACTTGAGTTGTGGTCAACAGGAAACCAGTTACATCCACCATCACAATGCTCCTCCACATTCCTTACACTTGGTTCAGACTTTTCTCACGAAAAGTCAAGACTCCTGTAGTTCGACAGGTTCCTTACTCTCCGGATACGCCCTGCGACTTCTGGCAGTTTCCCAAACTTAAGAGGACATTGAAAGCAGAGCAATGTCAGACAAGTGAAGACATTATGGCTGCAACGACAGCTGAGCTAAACTCTATTCCAATAGAGGCCTTTTCAGAATGCTTCCAACAATGGCAGCAAAGCTGGGAAAACTGTGGGGAGTTGCAAGGGGACTACTTTGAGGGACATTAGGTTTCCAATGCTCCAATTGTGCCAGTTATCTTTCTTCCACCAAAGGTCTGATACTTATATAACAGACCTTGTATAATGAAGTGAAATTTCCCTGTAATGTTAAAGGAAGCGTGTTAAGATTATGGCAAATATTGAGCTGTTGCAATAGCATTAATTTAGTGCAATAGCATTAAAGAGCTCATTTTGCAGGAAACTTGGTGTTGGCATCTTTAGTTGTGAGCAACAAATCAAGAAACATACAAATAAACAATAAAAATATTCAGTTAGATTGAGAATGGAATCCAGGCCTGCTGCTTTACCAAGCAGGTGCTCTACCATGTAGAAAATTCATTTATTGAAGCTGCTTTGAAAAAAAAAATTATGAATATCATCTATTGGGAGCAGTCTTCTTGACCTTTAAGGGGGCAGACTGGTCTTAGACATGTTTGTTTATTTCTTCGGTGATCTTGATCAAACTGCACAGGATTGTGCAGTTTTTCTGCTAATTTCATGTATTTGATTAGTTTTCCTGTCACTAATCTTGTTCCTGAGATAGCTTAAGTTCGTTCCTTATTGTTTAAGGCTGCCATAGAAAAAATTGCTTTTAATTAAAAGTGATATTTAAGATATGCCAACATAGACTAATGACTATAGATTGAAAGTATGCAAGAGTTTTTTTGTTTTTGGGCCTTTTTTGGTTATTTTACAGGTAGTTTTACAGCAAAATGAACTATTTATTTTCAAAGCAGTTGGAATTGTGTTCCAATTTTGAGTAGTAATTAATTTAAAAAGCTTGTACTCTAAATTCTGCTCCCATACTTGCATTCTACACTCATACAGGTTTCCATTGCAACAAGAATTATTGTTGTACCTGCCCTAGCTGCAGAGATAATGAGGCCTCAAAACTGAACAGTCGTAAAATTACTTTTTTGAGAGAAATGGAAAAACTGAAAACACGCAGCTTTTTCAAAAAGAAACAATGATGGTGCGCATGTTATGCAATCCTCATAAAGGTGCTCATAAATTCATTCCAATACTTCTAACATAGGTCCCGGAAAATTATAAAGAAGCCTTGAAGTCACTTTCCCATTTTTTTTCGCTGGTTCTGCATGTTAACAGCACCAAGAATCTGGATAGTTAGAATGACATTACAAAAAAATCACCACTTCCTGGTGTGTCGAAATTGGCAGAGAAAGGTAGTAAAGTACTTTCTGAAACTAAATATGTCAATTTTAAAAAAATGAATTTTTTTTGTCACTTTTTGGTTCCAAAGACCAGTCTGCCCCCTTAACAGCCATAGCGAACATATTTCCCATGTTGTTTCAATGTCACTGTCTCAAAGACGCACGATTTCACTGCCCCGAGACGGCTGATAAATCTAGAGTAATGCTTGAGAATCAACTGAAAAAAATTTTAGTGACTCCGATGGGATTATCTACCCAGCGTGAGAGGTTCCATTGGCGCAACTGATACTTTTTGTCTCCTTGCAATGGTTCATTGCATTCGTTTTCACCAGCTGCAATAACTCTGGGGATGATGCATTTGCCACAGTGAGAAAGGTGAGCATTCAATGGATGCCTCAAGTGCAGGGAAATCAACAGGTTTACTTTGCGAGCCTAATGTAACAAGAAACTAAAGGTATTGGCATTCAAATTGCAGTTATGTGGTGCGAACATACTTTCCTATAGGCCTTCCACGATGCTGGTTCTTGGGGTGCCTCAGTTTACAAAGGCGCATTACTATTGAAGAAACCCGGGATTTGTACTTTTCGTTAACTGATGATGTAAACAGTTCTTGTGACAGTGACGAAGATAATGACACGGACCAACCATTGACCATAATTAGTCGCTCCAATGGTTATGTAACATTCATTGTATACAACTGCAATGGGAGGTGTTGTCTCCTCAGACAATGTCTGGACGGACACAGTGGATGATAAAGCACGCATCCTAAAGGCCTTCAAAGGTCACATAAAAAACATTCGGTGCACCAGATGAAGTGCAGCTTTCACCTGTACCACATCTTCCACAAGAAACAACAACCTTATAATGCCGTTCAAACACTGCTGGCGCTGCTCGCATGAACAGAATGATAGGTGGTTGCGTCATATTGTCACGACGTCAAAACAGAGGTGTTGCCGCAGAAATTGAGATACCAGAAGCAGGTCGATCTTTTTAATTAGAACGTGCAAGCGAGTTCTTTTTCATCCATTTTGTAGTCCTTCGTGGCACATGCACAACTGCCATCGTCTTTCTTCAGCAAGCACGTGACATTTGCCTCCCTCCGAAAGAAGCATCGTCTCGATGCGCAACTTAGGTGCTCTACCAGGCGTATGAAGTGGTCGTACGAAAATGGTAACCGGGAGGTAATTAACTCGATACATACAGTTTCATACGCACAATGTGCACGACTTCGGGCAAGTGCTTTTGGCGCTTAGAACTACAATCAGTGTCGGGAACAACTTCGTAGTTTACGTCGTTCAAGCGTCGCGTGACGCTGTATGGACCAAAGTATCTTAGCAGTTTCTCAGAAAGTCCACGTCGATGTATCGGAATCCAGACCCACACTTTGTCGCCTGGTGTATAGCTAATAAACTTGTGTCGGGTGTCGTAGCGTTGTGCATCTTGATGCTGCTGATGACAGATGCGCATGTGCGTGAGCTGTCTGGCTTCTTCAGCACGCTGGGTGAATTCTTCGGTGTCTACATGGATGTCGTCACACTCATGCGGCAACATGGTGTCCAATGTTGTCGTGACTTCGCGACCATAGATCAGACTGAACGGTGTCATTGCAGTGGTTTCTTGTCGAGCGGTGTTATAAGCAAAGGTCACGTACGGCAATATCTGATCCCAGTTTTTATGTTCCGTGTCAACGTACATGCTGATCATGTCTGTGAGGGTCCTATTGAGGCGCTCCGTTGGTCCATTTGTCTGCGGATGGTATGCAGTTGTTCTTCGGTGAGCTGTACGGCTGAGTCTGAGAACCGACTCTAAAAGCTCTGCGGTGAAGGCAGGTCTTCTGTCTGTGATCACTGTTGTTGGAGCGCCATGCCGAAGGACGATGTTTTTGATGAAGAACTAAGCGGCTTCTGCAGCTGTGCCGCGCTGCATAGTTTTAGTCTCCGCATAACGGGACAGGTAATCAGTGACCACAATAATCCATCTGTTCCCTGTTGTGGAAGTTGGAAAGGGACCCAGGAAATCCATTCCAATCTGGGTGAACGGCTTTTCTGGTGCTTCGACTGGATGTAAAAGACCGGCTGGCTTGCTGGGAGGCGCTTTGCGTCTTTGGCAGTCGGTGCAAGCTCGCACGTGATAGTTAACAGCAACAGGTAACTTTGGCCAGTAGTACTTGCATCGTAGTCTGCACAATGTTCGGGTGTAGCCTAGATGGCCAGAAGTTGCTTCATCATGGTATGCTTTCATAATTTCTTTTCGAAGAGAGGCAGGCACGACGAGCAAGTACGGGTTACCGATTGGTGAGAAGTTTTTCTTATAAAGAACATCTTTTCGCTAGCAAAAAGATGGCAGTCCTCTAGCAAATAACCGCGGCACGTCTTTACGTCGTCCTTCTAAATATTCAATAAGTGGTAACAGCTCAGGGTCACTGCGCTGCTCTCGTGCAATAGTGGCCGTGTTGACTACTCCCAAGAATGCCGCGTCGATGTCTTCGTCATCAGGAGCGACAGTTTTCACTGGCGACCGTGAGAGGCAGTCGGGGTCGGTGTGCCTCTTCCCAGATTTATAGACGACGGTCATGTCAAACTCTTGAAGCCTTAGGCTCCAGTGCGCCAAACGACTAGATGAATCTTTAAGGTAGGTGAGCCAGCACAAAGAGTGATGGTCGCTAACAACCTTGAAGGAGCGGCCGTACGAATACAGGCGAAATTTGATGACTGCCCACACTAGGGCGAGACACTCCTTCTCGGTGGTCGAGTAGTTCTGCTCCGTGCGAGAGAGAGTTCTGCTGGCGTAGGCTATTACTCTTTCACAGCCATCTTGCCACTGCACCAGAACGGCACCTAGAACTACATTGCTGGCGTCAGTGTGAAGTACTGTAGGGGCGTCCTGGTCGAAGTGCGCAAGGACTGGAGGTGTTTGCAGGCGTTGTCATAGTTCATTGAATGTCATTTGCTCCTGTTCACCCCAAAAGAAGGGGACGTCCTCGCGTGTGAGTCGTGTCAATGGTGCCGCAATAGACGAAAAGTCCTCGATAAATCACCGGTAATAGGCGAACAACCCTAAGAAGCGTCTCACAGCCTTTTTGTCATGGGGTGCAGGAAATTGCGCTACGGTGTTTATTTTGGCCGGGTCAGGTCGAACACCCTCGTTACTGACGACGTGGCCTAGGAAGCCGAGTTCGTTGAAACCAAAATGACATTTTTCTGGTTTTAAAGTCAAGCCGGCCGAGCGTATGGCTTGGAGTATGGTGAATAGACGGCTGAGATGTTCCTCGAATGATGCTGAGAATACAACATCGTCCAGATAGACCAAGCATGTTTGCCACTTCAGGCACAATAGTATGGTGTCCATGAGACGCTGAAAAGTGGCTGGCGCCGAGCACAACCCAAAAGGAAGCACCTTAAATTTGTAAAGGCCATCAGGCGTCACAAAGGTTGTTTTTTCATGATCTCTCTCGTCGACTTCTATCTGCCAGTAGCTGCTTCGGAGGTCCATTGAAGAGAAATAGCGCGCATGACGCAGCCAATCAAGTGAATCGTCTATGTGAGGCAGTGGATAGACGTCTTTCTTCGTGACTTGGTTCAACTTGCGATAATCAATGCAGAAACGCAAACTGCCGTCTTTTTTCTTGACCAAAACCACGGGGGACGCCCAAGGACTTTTCGAAGGTTGTATGACGTCATCCACGAGCATCTTCTGTACTTGCTTCTGAATCTCCTCGCGTTCTTTCGGAGCCACACGATTGGGGTTCTGCTGAATCAGTCGCGTGTTGTCTTCAGTAATGATGCGGTGCTTGGTCAATGATGTCCGCTGGACCTCTGACGTACGCGAAAAGCAGTCTTCGAATTGGTGTATAAGTTAAAGAAGGCGCTTCCTATCAGAGGGCAGTAGCTTGGAGCAGATGTCCACCGACAAAGTTGTCGAGGCAGGGACTGTCGCGTCGTCTGGTTGCAAAGCACAGTAATCCCCGGCTTGGTCTATATCGCCAAAGTAGGCAATTGCGGTACCCTTGTGGATTTGACGGCGCTCGTTGCTGAAGTTTGTGAGGAGCACTTCTGCCTGTCCACCAGTAAGCGTTAGGATACCTCTCGCGATGGAAATGCCTTGCGTGAGCAAAAGAGCGACTATGTGCTCCACTATCACATCTTTATAGGAATGCCACCCACTAGACACAGACACAAGGCAGCAGGATCTCGGTGGGAGCGTCACATTGTCGGCTATTCGCAAACGGCTGCGTAGTTCGTCGCTCCTGTCGTCGCAAAATGTCACCTTACATTGAGGGATGTTGATAACAGCGCCATGATCTCGAAGAAAATTCATGCCCAAAATTAGCTCTTTACAGCAGTCTGGCAACAGGACGAAAGTGGCCACGAAGCTAGAATCCCCGATGCGAAGTTGAGTGGCGCATTTACCCGTGGGAGTCATCAGCTGATCACCAGCACTCCTTATGTACAGCCCTGTCCACAGTGTTTTGACCTTTCTAAGGCGGTCGGCAAGTTCTTGTTGCAAAATTGAGAAGTCGACGCCAGTGTCGACCAGTGCTGTAACGTGATGTCCGTCAATGAAAGCGCCAAGATCAGCATGTACAACTTCACCGGCATTAGTATTCGTCGTCGTATTCGTCGTGGTTGTCATGCGTTGATAGAAGGAACTTTTCAGTGTCTCGACGATTGGCAACCTTGCCCCCGGAGGTCGCAGCGGTTAGTTTCCCCGGTGCGGGCTCGTCGTATTCGTCGTCATATCTTCTTGCGATGATAGGGGAACTTTTCGGTGTCTCGACGATTGGCAACCTTGCCCCCGGAGGTCGCAGCAGTTAGTTTCCCCGGCGCGGGCTCGGCGAACGGCCTCTGGTGACGTTTGCGTAGCTCTGAGGGAAGTCACGGTGACGCGCAGGAGATGGAGATCGCCAGCGACGCGGTGTAGTTGCTTGCCCAGTCGACAGTTGATCAGCATCATAAGCACGACGGTCTTCAGTGTGGAGAGAAGCGGGACGGGAAAAGTTTCCGAACCCGGAATCGCTATGACGGCAATAACGGGCAATGTGACCTGGTTCTCCGCAGCGTAAGCAAATAGGCGGACGGTCGGCCATGCGCCACAAGTCAGTTCGGCGAACTGGTGGTCGTCTCATAAAATCCCGTTGCCACTAAGGTACGGCCGCGGGTCGTGGCTGGAAGGGTGTCGCCACAAATGACGGTGGAGGACGACGGACCGCATCAGCGTAGCTCGCTGGATGTGGCTCAGGACAGGCGCAGGTGGTGTAACGGCTTGCCTCAACTCCTGGCGGACGATTTCGGCAACAGATGCGACGGGCGGTTGGGTAGGAGGGATGCAGAGGGCCCGAAGTTCCTCACGCAGTATTTCCTTAATCATTTGTCGCAGGGAACTTTCACATACGGCAGTGTTCTGAGCTGCAGCACTTACTGCCGTGTGGTTCGGCAGGCGGTCAAAGTGTCGGTATCGTTGTCGTAGTGCGCGCTCAATGACAGTCGCCTCTCTTATGAATTTATCTACTGTTGTAGGTGGATTTCGTACGAGGCCCGCAAACACTGGTTCTTTGACACCCTGCACTAGGTGACGCACCTTCTTCGCCTCGGGCATGTCAGGGTCAGCTCGTCGAAACAGACGGATCATACCCTCTGCGTACATGGCGGCTGTTTCATTGGGTTTTTGTACGCGAGCCTCAATCAGTTGCTGTGCGCGATCCCGTCGGTCCGTGTTCGAAAATGTGGCGAGGAGCTTTCGACGGAAATCTTCCCAAGATTGGAAAGTAGCCTCGTGGTTCTTGTACCACGTGCGAGCGCTATCTTCCAGGGCGAAATATGCACGGCCAAGTTTGTGCTGTTCGTTCCAGTGGTTAGATACAGCAACCCGTTCGAACTGTTCGAGGCAGTCCTCGACATCCTCGTACTCTTCCCCATGGAAAACTTCAGGAACACGAGGATGTTCAAGAGTCACCGGCGAGGGAAGAGTGGTCTGCGATGGAAGGGTAGCCGTGGATGTGGTAGGAGCTGCCATGCTGGTTAGAGGCGGAACACGTGCGGACTCCGGACTTAGGCCTAGTAGGTGCCGACTGAATCGGTGCACCGGAATCGTGACGAGGGGCTGGGCCTCTGGACTAGGTGAACGGGTCCGAGCAAGACTGTCCTGCATCTTGTTGTAGGCTCCAGCACCTCCACCAGTGTCACGACGTCAAAACAGAGGTCTTGCCGCAGAGATTGAGACACCAGAAGCAGGTCGATCTTTTTAATTAGAACGCACAAGCGAGTTCTTCTTTTTCGTCCATTTTGTAGTCCTTCGTGGCACATTCACAACTGCCATCATCCTTGTTGAGCAAGCACGTGACAATATTACCAAACTTTTGACAACGTATTCTGTTCCGTGAACAACAGTGTTTTCTAATAATTTAGCATTCATATTTACAACAGATACCTTATAGGCGTGTAAGGGTTAACACGTGTAGTATTGTGTGGAAGAAGCATACAATTGCACCATGCATCAAAACGCATGAATTGCAGAAGTGAGTGTTTCGAAGGCCCATACATTGCAAAGCGTTCAGGCATACTTATGAACCATTATCAGCAAAATCATCAAGAAAGTGAGCAGGTGTAGCTTTGCAACCTGCCTTACAATGTGTAGTGGGCCCCTCACTGATTCACAAAAACAGTAGTACTTGTAGCGTAGTGAGCATTCAGCAAATGTACTTGCAAAAGGCATTCCAAGATGGTTTGAAACGGGCAACGTTTTGTGCTCAGACATTTGGTTCCTTGCGGCACGGTTGATGCATCCACCGAGAACAGAAACCACGCTAGCAGCTCAGTAGGCGATAAGCGTGAGGCCCTATTACACTATCACATTCTGCTCTTGAAGGAAAGGTCCATTTCTACTCAAAGATTTTGGCATGCAGGACTATTAAGCTGGAAGCATAGGTCCCCTGGAACACTAATAGACCGATTTAGCTGCTTTTCTTAAAGTGTGCAAATTATTGTAAGGTTTTAGACTTGCACATTGTCAGCGATTGCAGTGTGCTGAAATGGCGAATTTTCAGCCACTCTTGTTCCAACACATAGAATTGTTTCGGGACTTCATTGGCACAACCGATCTGATTGTCTCTTTAGCGTTTCTGGCAAAGAAAACTGGCTTATCGAGACTATGGCTTTCGATTACTTTTGCAAACTGGCAACTAGAAGAAGAATTCATAGTAAGTAGAAATACCTTTACATAGCACTACACATTGACAGACATCTATTTGCAATCTAGATGACCAGGGATAGTTTTTTAAATGTCGGCTAGTAAAAGTAACACTTATGATTATTGCACACATTCGAGGTATTTAAATGTCCATTAGAAAAATTTAATTTTGTCTGAAATTGTCGATAACAGGAGACAGTCGGTGCTCAAGCAATTCTGATAATAAGCAGTGTGGCAAAATTGGTCATGTACTACCGCCATTCCCCCCCCCCTTTAGAGATAAAGCGTTCCACTTAAGCCTTGGCATGATGAGACACCAGCAACAGCAGACCTGATTCTGCAAGCCTGTAATTGTTCCTGTTATGTACTGCATAACAGTTGCCTTGAAGCATTAGCTGCGAAGGATTGCATAATTAGTCAAGGACTACACGGCCTTTTCTATTTAACTCTGTGCCGTTTTTTTGTTCTTGCAGAGTTTGAAGTCAACATCGTGGTGGTGTTTGAAGATGACCACCTGATGACAGAGAACTACCCAATAAAACTAACTAGATTCTAATGTTAGGTCTACCTAAACACTTTTCAAGCTGCACTGACTCATGTCATCTGTGAACAGCCTTTTCAGTTCAAGCGTGATGTGCCAAGAAATGCTCCACAGAGCAAAGCAAATTGCCTGAAGAATGCCCTCCTGGTCTCCAAATGCAACCCACTGCAGATCTCTGACATAACCAATGTGCAACATGAAGTATAAAGCAGTGTCAACCTGCGAAGCTATTTACTAAATGGCCAGGGTGTTAAATTAGATCCTAGTGGAAATGAAAAGAAATGTCATCTGTGTCAAATTCAAGCATCCTTTCTACAATCCAAGTAGGATTTGTTTGCTTAAATTGCATCACAAAGGCTGGCATGTCATGCAGCTTAATGGAGCAGCCTTGAAGCTGGATTATGGAGTCTTTGATTTTGCTATACATAGCCCATTGCTTTGATTCACACCAGAATTAGTGCTTAAAATTAGGGCATGTATGCTACTATCCACCTCTGCTCTATTCTGTGCTGCTGCTGCGACGTAGAAAACGAAAAAAGCTGCATGCTGGAAAAACAGTGCTTTCTTCATAGAAACTAGTGGACATTATGAACGGGAGCGTATACGCATGTAGTGCACACATGTGCAGCTAACTCCCACGCACAAACGCTGACCACTCTCGTGCTCAACTCCCACTGCTTGCAGCATGACAACTTCGTGGTCACCAGATCGAAAAATTTGATTGTAAAGGTTCTCTGATGTATTCTGTGTTACCATTCCATACACTCCGACTGGTCAGCTTTTTGTTGCGGTAAAGAAAACGGGCACCATAAAAATTGGTCTTTGGTTCCTTTAATGAATATGACACAATCATTTAAAGCAACGCTAAAGAGCAAAGCGCCTTTTTGCATATTAGGAATGACCAATTTCACTGTTTCAAAAACGTCACTCTCACCGCGACACGACGCTTGGTGAGTGAGAAAACGCACAAAAAGAAACTGTGGGTGGAGATGCTACCTCGAGATTCCCGCACCATACACTGCGACGTCATCAATTTTTGAAGGCGTCTACTGGGTACTATGTAGCTTCTAATCAATAAAATTGAAGTACATTGTAATCTGTTGGTGCCATAGACTTAGCATACGAAGTCTCAGAAAGTTTCATCGAGCAAATGTCATGAAAGTATGAAAAATAGATTATGAAATTTCTTACACTGCGCGCGAGTATTAACGTCAGAAATTTAAAAATGAAATTTCGACCTCGATTTTCTTCGCTGTTAATGAACTTATGACAGTGAAACTTATGGCATCAGAGTTTTCAGAGTGCAGTTTATCAATCTAAAACAACTCATTGCGTCTCTTTAAGAATGGATGGTCAATTTGGTTGAGAATATATCATTGATAATTGGCATAGAAAATCTTTCTCTTAATATTACATTGTTCTCATCTGACATCTTGCGTTGTTACGTGCGTATTCTTCAGATAGCATGAGGAAATGAAGCTCCCTGTCAAGTTGATTTTCTAGGAAATGAAGCTCCTAAGTGAGTTGATTTTCTAGGCTAGTTTTTCATTTCATGCATCACTGTAAAGCAAAGTAAAACTCGACTGGCACTGAAACTTAGAAAATAGCAAGGAAGCCCAAGAAAAAGTTAAGGACCACTCATTGTGTGGTGAAACTGAAAATGACAGGATAAAGAATCTGAAGACAGCTGAATGAATCTGGAAAGAAACAGGAGGAGCCGACATTCCAAGTCAATATTAAGCGAACAATATGGACCTGGACAGGTCATTTATTAATGCGCAGAAAATGGGTGGTTGGTTAAAGTCGCGAGATGCAGCCAAGAATGGCAGCAAGGTTGCCATGTGCTGAAACTCAACCATAGAAAGAAAATTGTCGGTACATTCACTCGTCCTCTTCGAGCGCTCCGAAGGCTCTTAAAAATGTACATAAAATGATAGCTAAGCATTTCTGCAAAACAATTGGGCCAATACATCACCATGAAAGAGGAACATGACCTACATAAGCCTGCCTGTTCTTGATTTAGAGCTTTAAAAACGCTGAATTCACCACTTTCAAACTCCGTGTGCTAACGACCACCTGGATGTGCCACATATTTCATAATCGGCATCTCCAGATTTTAGTCTTCTGGAAATCGGCACCAATATGTTCCTTGCATGCTGGCATCAAGTCTCCTTCAAAAGTGCCACATATGAGATATGAGAAAGGCAATCTTCTTTCAAATGTCACTGTTAGCTGACATTTATTCTAGCCTTTCCCCCCCTCCTCCCCATCCTCTGCTTGTCTTGATATTTTCCCATTCTGGCCCTTGCAGGCCTTAATTTCACTGCTGCGGCCTGCTAGCTGAAGCGAATTCACGATCTCTGACCTAAGCAATGCTGAAGTGGAACTGCCAGTTGCCATGATATAAGTAGTAAAACCAGATATATGACTTAATCACACCAATTTGCAGGAAAGATGAGGTTCGGCCTGGCATTGCACAAGTGCAGTTATTTTGCTCGGGCCAATGGTTGGCCCTGTCACTGTGGGGTCAGTAACCTATGCAGTGCTGTCCTACTGTGCCAGCATCACTACTGCCAGAACCTAAATAGATAGCGATGTGCTGCTCTAGCAGCATTGTCATGCAGAAATTCTCTGCTCTGGTTGTGCGACTCCCCTTCTGCATCAGAAGGCAGCCAGAAGTTCCACTATATGCTCTTTATACCGAAAAAATCGGCAGAGAATTAGACTGGGGATATTGGGAAGGTTGCAGGAATAAAATGAAATCAACTCGCATAAGACAGGACAAATTGAAGATTAAAGGGCAATACCTACAGTTGACATAGAGAATAGGCTGAGAATGATGGTTTGATGTTCTGGCTCACTTGTACAAGGAGCAACCAACGAATAGTAGGAATATAAAGCAGAATCTTCCAGAGGCTTTATCTTTTAGAGCCACATTTTCTACCACAACTAGATTTGTGCGAATAGTAAATTTTAGGTTGGAAGCAAATAGCCACTTGGTTCAAATTACTTCAAGTCGAATTTAGAGTATATACCAGATATAAAAAAATTAGCATATTTGCCATGACCTAACTGACCTGCCAAGGCATGTGCAAATGTCACACTTCTTGGTTCAAAGGAGGTGCAAGCAACATTAAATAGTAACAGCATTTGACTTTAGGTGGAAGGTTAGTGAACCTGTAAAAAATTACATTTTAAAATTTGCTAAGAACACATAAGCTGGCATAAAAAGCTTGTAAACTTAGAGGAAGAATCAATGCAAACTTTCCTTGAAAAAGTGCAGTCACACCTTTTGGCAAAGGCTCCCTGGGCGCCGCCATAGTCCTCTCCGAGCTGTTAACATGCGTGACCCCCCCGAAAGTGCGCTGTCGAGGTCAAAACGTCAGCTTTTGTACTCCTGTGCAACATCCCAGAAAGGAGGCGATCCTCCTCTCCATTAAGAAAGTATATCCTCCTCAGTCCCAAGACTGCACTAATCGAAAGAGCTTTTGCGAAACTGTATTATTTAGCTTCCTGTCGTTGAAAACAAACGTAGAAAAATTATGAACTCAAAAAAGTTGAACAGTTGTCGCAAAATGTGATGGTGCCCATTTGGGTATTCCTGAACTTTTGAAGTCTCTATGATTGCGTGCGACAAAAGTATCAGACAGAAATGGCTTTCAATATGATCTTCAGGGCATCCATAGTTAAAGGAATGTACAATAAACGCCATTCACACTACAACTAAAGAAAAAAAGGCTTTCACTTATGAAGAGGGCGCCGCCAAGCGTTTGTGCAATGCTCGGCTATTTTCGTTCACTGTTTTCCGAATAGGACTGGACACACAGCGCCACTTCTTGGGGCTTAGCAAAAGCAATGCATGCTTATTGTGGCAAGACAAATTTGGACACGGACTGGACACACAGCACCACTTCTTGGGGCTTAGCGAAAGCAATGCATGCTTATTGTGGCAAGACAAATTTGGACACGTGGATATCGAATTGTGGTGATCTGTAGCCTTTAAAACAGTGGTACCCAATTGGGTACCCTAGGACCGAGGAGGCTATATGTCCCCTTTAAAGACGTGGGGAAGGAGTTATATGCAGACTTTTGTACGCCTATTGGTTAATTTCAAATCTTTTAAAATTTCCAATAACTTAAAATCAAATACCTTGATATATATACAAGCCTAAATACCTTGATATATATACAAGCCTAACTGCAACACATCTTATCTTTTGCTCTCATTAATTACTGCCACCAGGGCTGGCAATAGGACGTTTTTGCTGGGGGTGACCAGACAAAGTTCCTTCAGGGGAGCCAGAAAACTCGGATTTCTGTGCTTTGAATATGTTTGCTGTTAAGAGAGGGGAAAGGGGCAGCTGCTCCCTAGCACCCTCCTCCACCGGCTTCCATAAGTAAATTCTCGTAAGGAAGAAAGTTTAATTTGTCTAGTTTTGTAGCTATGAAATGTTGTGGCTGGTGCCAGTGGGCCACTAGCAACCAGTTGTCAATTGCTAATACTGTTAAGACGGTGTCCAGAACCCTCTAGACTCTTCTTTATTGTCCCGTGTTTGAGCCCCACAACCTAAGCTGGAGTGGTGATGATGAGTATGTATAGATGAAAAGATGTGACGTGTAAATAATGGTCACACTTATTTTCCCCGCGCACTGGAGCGGCCGGCCCTGCTGAGACTTGGGCGGGAAAGCTACAGCGAACAAAGCGTTTAAGACGTGAAATGTGGACTATCTCGGAGGCACAGTAACGACGGTCCGAGGAACCCTCGATGGGAGTGACAAGGTAATTGACAGGGAGATGTTTGTTCACAAACAACGTAAGGTCCGAGAAAGGGTGATTGAAGTTTTTCACACAATCCTGGTGTATGAACAGGCATCCAAAGTGGTACTTCATCTCCAGGACAAAAGGTGACAACTCAACGAAAGCTGTCATAGCGTTGCTTGCGGTCTTGTTGACTGGCCTCCGTGTTGAGTTGAGCACGTTGCCGTGTGTCAGCGAGCCTGGAGACCAAATGTTCTGGCGTAGTCGTGGACGTTTTTGTCGTTACATTGAAGAAAGAGGCGCCAATAGTGAATATCGGCGCACGACCGTAGACAAAGAAGGGTGAATACCCGGTGGTTCACTGGACAGCAGTGTTGTGTGCAAACGTTACGAACAGCAAGATTTTGTCCCAGTTATCGTGGTTCGGTCTGATGTACATGGATATCATGTAAATTAGAGTCTGATGGAATCGCTCTGTCAGACAATTTGTCTGCAGGTGGTATGGGGAAGTGGTCTTATGAACTGTTCCACAAGTTTTTAGAATTTCGTCAAGAATTGTGGACACGAAGACTTTGCCTCGGTCACTCAACAATGTGCGAGGTGCACCATCACGCAACACAATAGCTTCTAAAAAGAAGGCGGCAACGTCCGAGGCAGAGCTAGTGCGTAGAGGAGCGGTCTCCACGTATCGTGTGAGGTGGCCTATGGCTGTGACGATTCCGCGGTGACCCGCTGGCGTTACGGGAAGTGGTCCGATGAGGTCTATTCTGACGACAAAAGGTGAATCGGGACATGGAATGGGTTGTAATAGGCCAGCAGGAGCTGAAGTTGGTCGTTTCTGGCATTGACGAAGTGCGCAAGAAGCGACATAATGAGCTACAAAGGTAGAAAGACCAGGCCAAAAGAAACAGCTCATAATGCGGTTGCAGGTCTTTAGAAATCCTAAGTGTCCAGCTGACGGGTCGTCGTGCAATGCTTCGAGAACTTGTTTTCGCAGCGAACGGGGAAGTATTGGCACCCACCGATGCCCATCCGCATTTTAAGTATAACCGCTGAAGGACATTGTTCTCTAGCTTGAACTGCCGCAGCCGACGACGTAGTCTGGCATTAGGTGGAGAAGGTGAGCCGTTCCGATGATACAGTTACAGTAGGGGTCGTCATGTTGGCACGCGGCAAATTGAGCGCTGCTGTTTAAAGATAGCGACCCAGCAACTGCCAGGGGTGATAACGTGAGTGCAGAGGAAGCCGCTTGATCACCTGAGGGGCGTTGAGGATGTGTGGTTGGAGATGAAAGTGGCAGAGGGCAGCGAGAGAGAGCAACGGCATCCTGATGCTGTTTGCCAGACCTGTACACAACGTCAAAAGTGTACTCTTGCAAACTGAGTATCCAGCGACTGAGGCGCCCAGACAAATTCTTCAGCGAGGACAACCAGCATAGGGCATGGTGGCCGGTAATCGCAGTGAAGTGGCATCCATACAGATAAGGTCAAAATTTCTGAATGGCCCAAATGACAGCGAGACATTCCTGCTCTGTTATCGAGTAGTTCTGCTCCGCAGGTGTTAGTGTACGGCTGGCTTACGCAACTACTCGCTCACGTGAAGTGTCGTCGCGCTAGAGGACAGCACCGATTCCGTGGCCGCTGACATCTGTGTGCAGGAAAGTAAGCAATGGAAGCAAGTCGGCCGCGTAGTGCGCCAGGCGTTGTAAGGCTGGGCAGATGGTCGCAGTGCGAGTGAGTTGAGCAAACCATGCACTCCGGGCGCTGGTAGCTGCATTGGGCTTTGCTGGGGTACAGGTGTCTTAGCAGCAACCTGAGCATAAGTTGGCATGGCCACAGAATATGAGCTCGGAACAGGTGTGACAGTCATCGAGGCCAGGCTTTCTTTGGTGGGGTGCAGGTGTCGTTTCAGCAACGCGAGCGTAACTTGGTATGGGCCTGGGATGCGAGCTCGGAACTGGTGTGCCAGTCATCAAGGACAGTTCCTCCTTCACGACGTCGCGTAGACTAGTAGCAGGTGGCGCCGTTCGAATGTCAAGGTGGCGAGGTGAAGCCTGTGCATGAAGTTCCTTGCGGATGATAGAGTGGATTAATGCACGCAGCTCGGTTGTGTCATGACTCGAGCTCAGATCAGAAATATCAGGTTGCACCGGAGTGGTCTGAAGCTCAAGGCGCTGACAGGTAGCGACATCGGCTATGGTCTGGGAATTCTGCACCACAAGCACGTTAAAAGTGACAGTCGCAATACCTTTTAGCAGGTGGCGCACGCGGTCATATTCCGCCATATAGTTGTCGATGCGGCGGCAGAGGGCGAGAACATCTTCAATGTAAGAAGTGTAAGACTCGCCGGGGCGTTGAACACGTGCACCAAGCCTCTTCTTGGCGATATCCGAGCGCACTGACGGGTTGGCAAAAATGTGGCGGAGCTGATGTGTAAAGGCGGGCCATGTCGGAAAATCTGTAGCGTGGTTGAAAAACCACGTTTTTGTGACGCCGCTCAAGTAGAATGCAACGTGGGTGAGTTTTGCAGGCTCATCCTAGTTGTCGATGGCACTCGCGCTGTCATACTCCTCGAGCCAGTCTTCAACGTCCTCACCCGGAAGCCCTGCAAATAGCGGAGGATCCTTTTGAGGGCTGGTGACCAGTTGAGAAGGGTTTCTTGGCAGCGGTGAAGCTGGCGCGCTGGGCTGGTCAGCTTGCAACATTACCGAACCCAGGTCGTTTAAGCGGCGGCCTTAACGGAGCTCCAGGGATGTGTTCTAGAAGACGCTGGGGGTGTGCGAGAGGACACAGGAACTGGGCAGCACTCTCCACCACTTGTAAGACAGCGTTTAGGACCCTTAAGACTCTTCTTTATTGTCTTAAGTATGAGCCCCACAACCGAAATTGGAGTAGTGATGATGAGCATGTACAGATAAAAAGATGGGACGCATAAATAATGCTCACAATACTTTTAATATCGGAAACCAAACATGAATTCCATAGTAGCCATCGCAATGTTTGAACAATATTTTAATTAGAAATTGTATCCATTCATGTTTTCCTAAACTAAATACTATAGGCAAGTTAGTTGCTTTATATAGCAGTGAATTTATTCTGTAATGGTGAAGCAGCATTAATTACTGCACACTAACAAAATTTTAATAACAATAACGGCAGGGTATCTTAGCAGTATTCACATTTCTTTGCCTTTTTTTTTAATCTTGAATTTG
Organism: Rhipicephalus microplus; assembly: GCF_043290135.1. Classification (NCBI taxonomy): domain Eukaryota; kingdom Metazoa; phylum Arthropoda; class Arachnida; order Ixodida; family Ixodidae; genus Rhipicephalus; species Rhipicephalus microplus. The sequence goes on from NC_134703.1 coordinate 42,050,644, forward strand.
ATAATGCAATAAACTTAATGTGTTGCTTGATAATTTGGTATGTGTTGTACAAAACTTTGTGAATCACCTGCTGTAGGTTACACACAGTTTCCCTTCATGCCCCTTGGAACTTCAGTTATACTTTTCACTTGCAAATGTGCGAAAACAAATGCAACACTGTAAGTACGTAGTAGTCCTTTAATGATTGCGCCACAAGCTCAATAAAAACCTCGAAACAACCACACATCACGTTTCGTTAATGCTTCCGAGACTTGTCTTCTAGTGAGCTCCTTGTTCACAGGTGCGGACAAGAAAGTAAAATAAAGCAAACAAGGAGCACAGCCTTGTAAGCATTTTTTTTTTCTTTTACTAGTTTACAACGACCACGTCACAAGCTCAGTGACGAAAACTCCTGAGACACCTTCCCTCCCTCTGCTTGTTGCCCTTCCAAAGAGAGGTCCTCACTCATGCCATTAAAACAGGCTGCAGTGCTCTGGCCAGCAGGGCAGCATCAGATTGCCACTGGTAACTCGAGTGTGTGTGTGCATGCGTACACGTGCTGCAAGTCAAAACTTTTAATTTTTACTGGCTACGACGGGAGTGGGTGAAGTTGCGGCCGGCTGCGGGTTCACGGCACCACTGCAAACAAGATGAGAAAACGCAAGACAGTAACGTGTATTAGTAGGCATACTTACAAACCCCAGCCCGCAGCAACATTTCCAAGCCTACCTTTGGGTCTGTTGTCCACCTTCTTTCACTGCTGAAAGTTATTCAGAATATCTGCATGTATTTCATGCTTAAGTGCCTTTGCGGGAAACTAAGAAGTTGCGAAAGAAATGTCCTACACCCTGGTCTAAAAGCACAGCGTTCACTATTTGGATTTACATTGATGGCATGTATCAACTTCCACTTTCCTATTGACGGAGCACATTTTGCACATATGATGGAGCACATTTTGCATTTATCATTCACTGTATTTTTCTCCCCAAATTTACCACTAAGACATGTGAAACTAGCTTTGAAAAAGTTCAGCCAGCCAATGCACCATTGTTGCCACTCGCACACACTTCAACCCGACAGTGTTCTCAATGCAACACTTTTCTATCCTTAAGTGAACTGAATGTGATGACAACCATTTTTAGATTTGTTATAGAAAGCCGGCACATCCTACAACGTCACTCCGATCAGCAGAACAAATTTTCTAAGTTTTTACGCTTCACGGGACCAAACACTTCACCCACCTGACAGGGCTTCAGATGAAAAGTACCGAACATCAACGTCGGGATCTGTGTTCAGCTTCTCCAAGCAGGGCTTTACTTGGCCTTGCAGTGTCCTGCAAAACATATTTCAATTGCTGCACAGACTCACAACAGGCACAGATAGTTTCTCTCAACATTTACAGTCTTCTGAATGGTGTGAGGGACACATACATATGAGCTCGAAAGGAAGAGTTCGATGACAAGTTATTTCAGTAGGTTTCAATCTGTGTTCCTGAGCACATGCATACAAATATATCACACTTGGGTATTGCAAGTTCTGAACATTAATTTTCTACACGTCACAATATGAGACACATTCACAACTACTTGCTTTGACTAAAGGCTGGTTTCTAGTCTACACTGCAGTTTTGATTGTACATGCAGCTGGGCAAAAACTGTCCAGGCTGCAGATTATATTGTTAAAAAATGGTAGAACGCACCTGCAAACTATTCTAGTGGTCATGTTTGACTACATATGCTGCCAAGCCCCATGTATAGAAACAGAAGAGATGCTCCAAATTGCGAACTAATCAGCTTTGCCTATGTTTCAATGGCAGGTTTGAACGCTGCAATTGTATAACTCTCTTGCTGTTTGTCACTGAAATGAGCGAGTATCAAGAATTTTTTCCACACAAGCACAGTGCAATAGTACCCAGCAGCAAGATGTCACTCACATCAACAAAGCAGAGCCTCCGACATACAACAAGAGCTGCATCAAATTTACTATGTGGCCCCCTGAGAAACTGCTAGTCCCACTAACATGGCAGCACGTCAATGCTTTCAGCAACACGAAAAGGACACTCACGGTGGGTCCAGTAGGGGTGCGATGCGCTGCAGTGTCTTGGCAACATTGAAGCGGACGTTGGCAACAGAGTCGCTGGCAAGACCGAGCACAGTAGCAAGCATCAGGCGGCTGGTGACCTCGCCGCCACACGCTTCAGCCAGCACGTTGATGCAAAAGAGGCAGGTCATGCGGTGAAGATAGTTCTGGTCTCGTGACATGGTCAGTACTTTTGGGATGACCGTGGCCTGTGCCCAGTCCTTGCCAAACTTGTCAACCAGCTTGCGCAGATTTTGCGTGGCAGCCTCGCGTATGGCGAACACGTGGTCCACCAACCACGTCATGCAAAGTGCATTAAGCTTCTCATCAAAGAACTCCACACCCAGCTGGCCCGCCAGCAGCGGCATGTACTCGATGATAGCAAGCCGCACGCGCCACTTGGAGTCCTCGGCAAGCTCGACGATGGCCGGTAGCAATGACTGCGAGAGCTGTTGGATGCCGATGACCTCGTTGACGCAGTCTAGGTTGGAGATGATGTTGAGTCGAACTTCTGGACACTCGTCCTTCAACTGTGAAAGGAACAGCGGGAGGAGGTGCTCCACGGTGTTCTGCTTGCCCAGGATTGGAGAGAGGCCCATGATGACAGAGGCGAGGGCCGACTTGACGTGCTGATTAGGATCAGAGACGAGGTCCTTGACACAGGGCAGGATGTTGCTCATGATCACCTGTTCCTGCACTTCTGGGGGCAAATTCTGGCAGAAGTCCTTGACCTTGTGGGCAGCAGCTGCCCTCACTTCGGCCTCACAGTCCTTGAGCAGGTTCTGGAAGGCTAGGACCAGGTCGGCACGCGTCACTTCGGGGCCAAGGGCCTTCTGCAGGTCGGTGAAGCGGTCCGCTACCATGTAGCGAACCCGCCAGCTTTTGTCTTCAGCCGCCTGACGCAAGGTTGGCAGCAACAGCGGTTCCAGATCTTCTCGTGGCAGGAGGCCAGCCAGTGACACGCAAGCTTCTACAGCCAGCAGCCGCACGCTGTCCTACATGCACAAGGCATTGCAGTTTTAAAGAAAGTCACCAGCCCGCTTTCAGTGAAATAAAAAGAGCTTATTGAGGAGGGGATGCCAAAGGACATGTTAAGTGACACTAAATGCAAGCATAGACCTGGGTTGTTGATCCTTCCAGAAACATGCTGTTACTCATGAGAACAGAAAGCTGCTACAGGAGGAGCCGCACAATAGACATATTACGAGATTTACTCTATAACTTTAGTAGACAAGTGGCGGTGACTGTTACGATATTTCTGGACGGCTTGAAGCATGTGCAATATGAAAACAGTAAATTCTTTTGCTGTTCACAACGAAAGCCACCCACTAAAATGGTGAGCTATATGCACAAATACCACGAATGTCTTTGCTGTTCAAAATGAAAGCCACCAACTAAAATGGTGTGCTATATGCCCAAATACCGCGAATGGCTATGAACTGCAAGGTCCTGAACACCCGAGTCAAAGTAACAAAATCCAAGCATACGTATGCATATATCAGTGGACAATAGAACAAGAACTCTGTCAAAGGTAAACAACCACGGCAGGCCATCAAAAACAGAAGAGTATTGTGGCCACTTCGTTCATAGCAAAGGTATTCAGCATGAAAGAACAAGGACGAGAAGAGATAAATGCAAACTGCCGTCCTGTTTTCGCGCATCTTTTCTTATTCTTCTCTCTACGCTACAAAATTCCACTGCAAACAGCATAACAGGCAGTACGTACCTGCTCATCTTGGGCAAGGTAGCCCCACATGGCAACCAGGTCTCCTTTGAGCCACTCAGGCTCGACGACCTGAGCCAGTTCGCCCAGCTTGGAGGCGGCCGCGCGCCGCACCATGGGCGTGTCGTCCTGGCACAGGTTGCGGAAGTGGCTGCGCAGCTCAGCTTTGACGTTTGGCGACACGCGCGGATAACAGACGGCGAACAGGCCGCACGCCGAAGTGCGCGACGTGAACCAATCACCCGAGGCGAGCCGCTTCACCAAGGGCACAAAATACTGCTCCAGGTCGGCCGCGCTATGCTGCTGCGAGATGGCACGCAGAGACTCGACCGCCTTGTCTCGCACCACCGTCTCCTCCACGGTGGCCAGGCTCTCAAGAGGGGGCTGCAAGAACACACGGGCTCGGACCTGCTGTCATTCGTTTCTTCAAACGAGCTGGGTGTGTTTCCTTTAACAGGAGTTTCATTGACTGATAGATGAACATGGGTGCATAATTCCAAGTGCAAAACCAATAATCATGGGGGCAGTTTAAGCAACAATTCCATTTAATATACTTCCATTCACAGAGTATACAGAATTTCACTCTGTATACAACAGGAAAATCTAGGCATACACTTCGTAAGAGCAATGACTCCAATAAGATTCATGGGTGGGAGCAGTGCGAGACAACAAAGTGCTGCGTTTGTTATCTTGTCCTCGTCCCTTGCTTTGCTACAAAGCATACTTCTTCCATTTTTTTTTACATTTGCTACCAAAGAATGTCATGCATGAAAGAAAGATGTCGGTATGGTTAAAAAATGAATTTAATGCCCTATGTTTCGATCTTGCAGAAGGTATGCATTCATTTCAAACTTACACGAAGAAACTAAGGCCATAATGTAATCGGTGCACAATCTTGCATTGAGTATATAGTGCCAATATTAATGCTTAAACTTTGAAGTAATTAAGGTATAAACTATTTCAGTACACATGACAAGATAACTTGCCATGACAAAGGTTGCACTATCTAATAATTTGGCACTATGATGAATGAATGTTACAATTCTTTGCAACATTAGCAATTAAGAAGCTATACCTGCTAATTCAACTTTTTTGACGAAACAAAGCTGAAAATAAATGCCACTTTACATTAATACACAATTCCTACAACCTTCTATATACTTATTAGTAAAGTTCTAAATTGGCATTAACAGAGCCTAACAGCAAAAAACAACAAGATCTACGGCTAATACGTACCAGAAGGCAATGGACAAACTCAGGGCCACCAACGAGTGGTGTGAAGTTGCCCAGCTGCTCAGCAAGCGCCAGAAGCACCTCATCTTCATCGTAGATGGTGTCTGCGTCGCCAAAAAAGAAACACCCTCACCTCAGGCCGGGGCTATCATCGCCCGCATCTCAAACAAAGAGCTTAATTTAAAGCTGGTGCCTGCTGTTTTAACTAATGAAGAATTAAACGAGGGATCGACAGCGTTACCAACAAAATGCTCTCAGGGAGTCATGCGGCAGACAGTAGCATCTACAATGAAATTTTGTCTACACAAGAGATTGTGTTTACCTTTGATCATGCCTAGAGCAGCCAGAGCGGACAGCGAGTTCGTGCCACCACATGCGAGCAGCAGTGACAGACATGTGGTGCATTGAAGCGGGACAAAACCTCTCATAAGAGCTACAGCGCTACATTCCTCGTTGCCCCTTGACTAAATGTGCTAAAGCTGCGACTGCAGAGTAGACAGTGTGCTTAGCATTTAGTCCAGATCTAGCCTAACTGCGGGCGAAATTTATGTGGCACCAGACTCTAGCGAGTCCTTGACTGTGATAGTACAATTACTGTTAACAACCAGTTATGTTTGAATTATTTCAAGTTATGTACACACCTTGCTTTTTAACCTATACAAAATTTCGAGCCTACATTACGCACAATGCAAGAAGGTCCACAGCTCTTTGCAAAGATAAACACAACGTGTATCACACACTTGTTGTATTCCTGCTGGATGTTTTTTTGTAGTAAAATCAACACAGAAGCACTTTGAGTAAATTGGCACTAGTTTCAGGGTTCAATGCGCTTAATATGAGTGGCTAGATCCAAAGAATACCTGCCTGGATAATCAAAGTGTGATGAGTAAAATTATATGAAGCAGTAACGATCCCTACTACCCAAGCAATCACCACGTTCCAACACCTTGAAGTAACCACGAGCCAAACTGACCAATAGTGATATGGAAAGGCAGGCTAGTTGGTTTTGCTGCATACTGAAGCTTCAGTACACACACGAGGACAGAGATGACAGGGACACAGGACCAGCGCAGCTGCGCTGGTCCTTTGTCCCTATCGTCTCTGTCCTCGTGTGACCTCTAGATTAAACCATTATCCGCCATTACGATGTCAGCAAAAGGAGGCTCCAGCTAAGGAGACATCTGCTAAGAACAATTAGAAATGTTAAGCACAACAAGCACTTCTTAAGTAGAAGTTATATTTAGCCCGACAACTAGCATTGCCATGGTGCTGCGGCTTCAGCCAAGAACAGTTGCAAAAGACATTAATGAGCGTTCTTTGTGCATTATTGCCTGTTCTCATCAATATTGTGCCTAAAAAAAAAAAAACGGTCCTTAAATTTACACTTTTCTTCTGCCATTTAAAGGCCACACCACAGTAGCTCTGAAAACCAGGCTTGTGGAGAGACTTGAAAGCGGCAAACAGTGCAGTTCAGTTGCGACTTATATAGCAAAGGACAATCGCAAAGACCTCAGTGAAATGGCACCAGCAGCATGAAAGTGAATGCACACGGAAAAACCATTTACCAGTGAGGAAAGGGATCAACTCGCTGCGAGTTCGCTCCACACCAAGGGCCAACGCAATAGTAGACAGCTTCTTGATGCTGTTAAGACGCAACTGAAATGAGAAAATATGAACTGCTTTACCCACTGTAAATACCAGGCAGATATGTCACAAATAACACATTGGTAGCAATTTTCTAGCTACATTGTCAATGTGTTGAGCAATTTTGGAAGACTGCAAAGACTGGACTGTGAAAAACATTGACATCATCCAAAATGAACAATCTTGCCCAATTCCTTTTACGTTTGACTCAAGAGAGTCATCCCCCCCCCCCCATTTTTTCTTTCCTTGACTTCACAGATAGTGCTGTTTACTCAAAGAATGCAACTGAAGGATTTGCATAAGCACACACCAGCAAATGCAACATGCTACTAAAGCAGAGTTTGCTCTTGAGCAATGGTAGAGGAGCTTGGTACACTGCAAGAAAATGACATTAAATATAAATCTTCCAGGGTCAGTGGTGACCATAAAGCAAAACGTAATGTGAATTTAATGCATGTGTAAGAATTTTGTCAAGCAAGGCTTCCATGAAGCAAATTCATGAGAGCTAACAATACATGTGAATGTATAGATGTCTTGTTTATTTTCATGCATAAACATACAATGGTTATGTTTACACCTGGGCTAATCCGAAAAGTGTCTTTTGTGGCACATACAAAAAAAAATGACACAATTCGAAAGGCCAAATGACTGAAAAAATGTGTGCTTCGTCGATGTGTGCACATAGCTTACGCACGGGTTTTATGCGAGATTTACGTACTTTGTTACAAACAACAAGGGCTCCCTGTCTTAAGCAGTACCAAGTCGCTACTCAGCACCTTACAAAAGTTGCTGTGGTGGCACTCGCACTACGCGCATTTGCATATCCACAAATTTATCTGACCAAGACCCCCAAAAAAGAAAGGCAATGTTCTTTAAGAGGAAGTACTGAGCATCACAACATGGCTCCGTAAGTTCAATTTCAGCTTCATCTCCACCCGGACGAAAACGACCCCGTTTGAGCAACAAATCGCTCCTACAGCAACTTTGTGGGAAAGTGCTTAAATCCGTTTTTTTTATTAGCAATGTAAGTGCCAATTTACTACCAAACCACACGAGCACCTAACTTAGTCGAATGATCGATTAACTCGCCATTCGCGGAATGAGATTTCAGCCCACAGCGCGTATTGCTCAGTATTTACACCTGGAACAAGCGAGTCGATTAAAAGAATACCGCATTTAGTTGCAGTGATTTAATGAAGCTTTAGTCTTCACACTCATCCTAAGCAAAATTTTTCTGTTTTGCTGGGGTAAATTTCATGCCCTGGCTTCGACGAGGCAGTGAAGCGTCAAAACCCCGGTCGTGGTCAAAACAGCCTACAGGCACACACAGCACCGCGACCCAAAGCTCGCGTTAAAACCACGCAATGACGGACGCCTCGAACGATACTCGTGAGTTCAGTTGCACGGTACTTTCCAACGCTAAAGAACACAAAAGAGAAGAAAAATGACATTCGGGCAGTACCAACTTCACCGCCTTCGCAATGCCGTCGCCATACAATCGGTTAGGACTAACACGGTAGTCGAGCGAGAGCACCGAGCGTGAAGGCGACAAGACTCACCTGGACATCTTCATTCCTTAGTTCGTCGATTAATACCGCGATTGGATAGAGTGAGTCTTCCGTATTTGTATCGCTCGCTGCCATTTGTACGCAAAAACTGGGCAGGTCGGCAAGACCCGCATCAAAATGAAAACTACACACACGGCTGGCTACGGGCTACAGCAGCGCTGCCGCAGAGACAAACGCGAAATCAAATCAAATACGAAAATCGCTGCTGCTACATTTCAATCCGTACGCTTTCCTACGTAAAATATTTTTTTATTTAAATACAGTTTATAATAAAATACGCCTTAAAAAGAGAAATACAAGCGTAAAAATTGTCGTTTCATTTTTATGGTGTATATTCGTGGCGTAACCGCGTAAGACGTTGGCACCGCTTACTTAACCATGACAACATTTAAAAAAAATTGAACTAATCTTCATAAAACAAGTTAAAAGCGCAATTCATTTTTATTATTTTCAAAGTTGAAGCACAAGTTTAAAATCATAGCATTTAGGCTTTAAACATTGTTACCAAAGTAAGTACCGCAGCCAAGCCACAGCTGACACTTGTTTTTTGTTCTTTTATAGAGTTTAGATTTTGAGGCTGTGTGTAGGAACGTTACCACACTGGAACCGCCTTTCTTTGTCGGAAGGGTTGGCGTGGAGCGTCTGTTAGTGTAACTAGTAGGTCTGTTATTAAGGTTAGTTGGTCTGCCGCGTTCAATATCCGTGTATGCGCTGCTGTGGCGGTAACGGTCAGTAGCCCGTCGCCGGCATTAGTCACAGCAACATACTATCCGCATGAGCCGACGCAAACATGTTCCAGACAACACGTGCGGATCTCGGCGCCGACAACATCTCAGAAGACGTAAGTTTGGCCGTCTCCTTTGCTTAACTAAGCCGCAAAGGCTTGTGGCATGGGCCAAAGAGATGAGGAACCGTGTTCTTAAAAAGGTGCCATGTGCGAGTGTTCGATGACAGCTAACATGCCTGCTACAACGGTGTAACGAGTGCCGAGTGCCTTTCGTCATTTTGTTGCCATTAGTGCCACCTCTCTGTTGCCGTTTTTATTGGGTAATCAGTGTGCTTCCTCTTGAAGTCTGTCGTCAAGTATGACAGGTGCAACTTAGAAGTGTGGCAGCTTGGGCTAGTTGGTATGACATGACGATAGTTATAGCGCGAGAACAGAACGACGACACAGAGACAAGAAGGACCTTCGTGTCCTTCTTGTCTCTGTGTCGTCGTTCTGTTCTCGTGCTATAACTATCGTCATGACAGGTGCGTTCTGCCGCGGGTAAGTCCAGTGAAACGCCTATTGCGTGTGTTCATTGGCTTCTTATCTATGCCGGAGCACTACCGGCCAAGTTATTTTCAGTGCAAAATGTGATTACAGGTGAACGAAGTGGATGTAAAATCATGTTATTGTTATGACGACGTATTGCCGTAAGTGCGGAAAATGAGATTAGAAATTAGGCCGCGCCTATAGTGCCGGCATATTAACCCGGAGAACAAGTTGCCGGCAGTTTTTCCTTATTGGTTGCCCATGACCATGCGACTTATCTGCTGGCACATTTCTGGTGAGCCTGTCATGCTGGCTTGTTGTATTTTTATCTTTAAGCCGTCATTTAGCTATTTTTGCTCTCCGACATTTCGCAACACTGATCACCATTGTCAAGGACATGAGGCTCCCTCACCTAACTTAACCTAACCTAACAAGCCCCACAGGCAACGTAGCCTAACCTAACGAGCCCCACAGGCATTGTCCATGCAGTATGCGGCTGGTTCGCAGTGCCGCTCGTTTCAAGTGTGCTTCAGGTCGTGAGACGAGCTTCTGTGAGGTGGACAATATCACGCCTAGGTAGCGGTATTCCTCTAGCTTGGGCAGCTCCTCACCGTTTGGCAGCACCAGACCAGCCTCGGCACACTCCTCAGAGAACGTCACTGGAAACTCTCTTAGGAGAGAACTTCTGTCACCCGGTTGGTCGATATACTTTGCCGGCAATATAAACACTACCTAGAAATTAATATTTTCGGCTTCTCGAAATATTTCAGCAAGAATTCTGAAATGACTGCACCCTGACAAAAGTGACTTGCTATGGACGTCCATAACATGCTCCCGACTGGATTTTGGATATCACCTGCATTTCCAAACCAACAATTTTCTTGCAACTCTGGAGGATATCTATCGCAGGCCTATTTGGCGGCCTTTGCCTGAATCCAGTGTTATCCCTTGCAAGACCCAAACAAGTCTCGGACACACTGCGTATATGGCAGAAATGAAGGGATCTCTTTTATTCAGGGTGTTTTTCTAAAAACTGCCTTCTACTGTCTCTTTTTTTTCTTTTTACTCTCTGAAGTTGGTATTACACGCACTAAAATGAATAAAGTTGGACTAAAGCACTCGTGAACTTTTGTAACGAAGTCCATTTTTTACTTTGGAGTGCACATGACTATGAGGAGGAAATGCTGCTGACATTTAAAGTTGTATGCAATTACAACTGAAAAGTTGTAGGCTCTTGTGGGATGTTAAACACCACAAGTCAATTCTATGTGGTATGTAGTAAATCATCGCCCTGCCGCGGTGGTCTAGTGGCTAAGGTACTCTGCTGCTGACCCGCACGTCGCAGGATCGAATCCCGTCTGTGGCGGCTGCATTTCCGATGGAGGCGGGAATGTTGTAGGCCCGTGTGCTCAGATTTGGGTGCACGTTAAAAAACCCCAGGTGGTCGAAATTTCCCGAGCCCTCCACTACAGCGTCTCTCATAATCATAGCGTGGTTTTGGGTCGTTAAACCCCACAAATCAAACAATGTAGTGAATCGTCTGTGACCACCAAGACCCTTTTTTTCAAGTTTTCTTACAAATTCTTTTCTTTGCAGAGTTAGTACATGTGAGGTCTGTTTCATTTCAGCTGGGCTGCGAAATTCTGGGGAAAAAAGCTGCAACTGCGACTTGAAAGATTGATCGGCCCCCTACAGTTACAAGACACCACAATGAGGGACTGCTGCACTGTTTCTGGAAACAGATAGTACACGACTTTGGAAAATACAAGACCAATTCAGTATCACATACTCAACTACACAAAATGAAATGGGTAATCCATTGTGAACTTACTTACAGCGCAACACCAGAAAAAATACAGGACAGGGAAGGAGTAAAACAGAAAGAAAAGAGGCACTGACTCACAATTGTTGTTTATTGGAAAAAACGGGGTGAAAAGTATATATATATATATATATATATATATATATATATATATATATATATATATATATATATATATATATATATATATAGGTACTGGCAGCCTACATCACAACATGCGCAGAATACGAGGTGCACCGAGGTAGCGTTATCACACTCATGGCAATAAACAAGCTTGGCCTAAATAACTTAATTCTTTTTCATGCAGTGTGACGGATGGTTCACTAACGCACTTGCTACCCCTAAGCTTTATATGATATGCCTCAGCGATTTCTCTAGTTAGCTGGTTAGGATGCTTGAAGATGATGGTGGTTCTCTCAAAAATGGGACGACAACCGCATGACCTGCAATTTTCCGGCAGATGAAGTGGCGCGATCCCTTGAAGAAATAACTCATGCTCCCTTAAACGAACATTCACACATAGTAAGTTGCGTTTGTCCCACGTACTCCCTACCACACGATAATGGAGTTAAATGCACAGCTTTTTTTTACACGTGCGATGTACTTGTTCATATGATTCACAGCGCATCTTCCTTTTGGCCTGTTTGTTCCTCAGTGCAATGTCAACCATCGGGCAAATGCGACCTACCTTATGTTTGGGGGAAAAAAAAAAAAAGAACGTCGACACCATACATTGAGCCTACGTTTTTCAGCCCATGCGCCAATTTGTGTACATACGGGGTAATTTAAATATTGCTAATAGTTTCATGTGGTTACAAGTGATACAACATATAATGTGTGTAAGGTTGCTGGTTCAATCCTGACTGCAGCGGTCACATTTCGGTGGAGGCAAAAAAAGGTCTGTGTACTGTGCGATGTCACTACACCTGTAGGAACACCAGATGGTCAAAATTTTTGGAGTCCTCCACTTCAGCATCTCTCATAATTATATGGTGGTTTTGGAATGTAAAACACTAGATATTTTTGCAACATATAATGTACAGGCTTTTCCAGTCTTGGTGGGAACATGGCTCCATGTGGCCATGCTCCATAGACAGCCAGTGCATCTAGCAGCCACATCGTAGTGAAGCGATGGAGGATCACAGGTTGCTTTGCAACATTTGCTAGAATGCACCGCGCTCTTGCCGTGCTGTGAAACGGAGTAAGAGCGGTACGTCACTGTGCTCATACACCACTTTGGTTCAATGCGCCGCCATTCCAGATGCACTGGTGCTGGAGGTGGCGTATTTCTTTAAACATAAGCACTACATTGGATAGATCAGGGGGGCCTCAAACCTGCGGCCCACATTTGACTGTTTTTTACTCATATCTTTTTTATTCTTTTAATAGGTATGTTTGTCAGCTACGCAGATGTAGCTGGTCTGAAGTATTTTTTCGTGAAGTTTCTCATTAGGACACCATGTGTTAAAACAACTGGAACGAAAACTTTCTATCCCAGAATCTGCATTTAGATTTCAGCCATTCTGGGGATAAGTATCAATATGTTTCTCAAAATTATATGTCAATGCCCTTTAAGAAATGAGCAATATATGAGACACGGGCGAGGCGATTATAGAGTGACAACATCAGCTGATATTTCAATCCTTCAATCCTCACAGGAGAAAAAATTGTAACCGTAAGTGATTTCAGGACTCCTGAGATAGATCATTCTGTGTCTCTAGCGCTAAATCTTGCAAGTCTACAAATAAAACATTCATGCCATTTTTTTTTTTTTGCTATGGCCTCAGAGCTGGGCAAGTTTTTGACTTCCATGCTTGTGGGCCACCTTTTGGCCATTGTAAGGGCTTTGTGGATGGCAAGACAGGTAACAGTTGTGGCATTCATGTTGGTGGCTCTTGGCGCAGGAGGAAGCATCTTTGGTGAAGGAGCGCGACCGGACTTTGCGCACAGCACTGGACCAGATCCAGCAACGGAGACGTGCGCCTCCTCCAAACCCCCCCAATCTGCCTTCTATCGTAGGAGTAGTAGAACACCAGTTTAAGGATTGCGGGGATGGCGGCGATGCCGTTGAGGCCACAGTAGACAGTGAAACTGCGACTCCTATGAAGCCATCTCCATCCCAGGTGACTTTTGAAATGGGGAGGACATTCGAGCGTGTTGGTGGTTCATCACACATCCAAAGCCCTAGTGCACTAAACTAAGCACGTACTTTCAGCCAAGATTTTGTTGCAGGTCCTGAGCATATATTTGATACATTTATGGGCACTCCATCATAATTCGCACATGAAGGATACTTGGCTTGCAAATTCATTGACTGGTCCATTAAAAATTCTTACTTCAAGAACCATAGTGCAGTGCACTGTATGAACACGAGACCAGATGAAGGCAGGACAGGCATTTACTTTTAACTCTTCAGCAAGTTTTAGTGCAGATCCTGTTCATATATAAACATGCATCTGAAACTGCAAGGGAAACAACCGGCTTAAAGAAAGAAGGTGAATAGACATGGGTTGTCTCAGCCAAATGCCTGTTATTTCCTAGATAAAAAGAAAATACAACATTCAAGCTCGCTCTTGCATAAAAAAAAACTGATTGCATGCTAATAGCTTGATTGTTTAGATTAGACCACTCGTGCTTATTTACCTTCTAGCGTTCAACCAGCTGTTTCCTCTTACATTCTCAGAGGTGTGTTTATATATGCTCAGGATCTGCATTAGAAAGTATGTTGAAAGTGGACATTTGTTTTGTTTTCATCTGGTCTCATGTTAATTTAGTACGTATGGTTTCAGAAGTAAGAGTTTTAAAGGGACCTGTCAATGAATTTGTAAGCCAAGTCTCCTTCGGGTGTGAATTGTGATGGACTGTCCATAAATGTCTGAATTTATTACAACTGCATCTTGGTGCACTAGGTATTGTATTGAAAGAAAGTGAAGGTGTTATGTTGACTTGTGCGTTTTGCTGTGATTATTGTGAATTTGTGTTTAATTTAAGGTGACTTGTTTCAAAGTCAGTCATGCTCTATATTTATATAAAGCTAATCAATTTTGGGATCTAAATCAGTTATAAACTTGTTCTCATTTATATCCATTCAAGCAGACAAAAATTACTTTGCGATTTTCCTGACGAGGCTCACCCAACAGCTCGTTGAACTCGGTAGTGTCTTCAGCAAAGTGGTTCTTTGTAGCAATATGCAGAGCAATCAAGTTAAATGAGGGCTACCGTATCTACTCGCATAATAGGTGCACTCACATAATAGGTGCATCCCCAGTTTGGTCGTGAGATATTAGATTTGTTTCTATATAATGCACACCCCAAACTTGGCCATCATCAGTAGTTGTGTACCGTACTTGCACAGTTGCAATTCGACGTTCTCTTACGTTAAATGGAGCGAGGAAAAAGAAAAAAAAAGACTGTGGAGCACTGCACCAGCTGTGCAGGCTCGCCAAGTGAGGAAGAAGAGCAGTTGCCTGGACGTCGGAGTAACTTTGGCACTGGTGCCAGCGTGACTCTAAATGAAGCGTGGTATGAAATCCTCGTCAAGTACACTTTCATTTTCTGGTCAGGAAAAGCGCTGTCGCGTTTGCTACCTCGTTTGCAAATTTTAAAGCTTTTTGGTTTCCCTACGCGAGCTTTCACTTTTGCTGCCACTAAACGAGCTTGCACAAGCTCAGCGGACATTTGTGGTCGTTGATTTCTGTGCCGCCAATCTAAACATCGTATCATGCACACTGCTTTTGGTGAGTGCGATATTCTCGACGCCCAATCTTCATGCTGTCTTGTACAAACTTCCTGTAGCAACATGCCGAACCATAGGCTAGGCCTAAACAGCGTTTGTTCCCTTATGGTGGCAGTCATGGGTGATCAAAGTTGCAATTTTGTACAGAATAAAGTAACTCGTTGCGGTGGCTCTACTTGAAGGAGAGGAGGCATGAGTGGCACCTGTAATCCTCGATTCGTAGCACTTGCGATTCAACTGCAATGTATTGCATATGAGGTACCAAGAATGATTGGTACCATTCAGCGCACAAAATTTCGACCGTGATAATGTTTAATCTAGGCAGCTAGCATAGCCTATGAAGAAGGTTGGTTCGACTGTAGCATGGATATTTGTGTGTTCAGTGACTTGCAATATGACTGTCTATGCTGTAGTTGAAAATAAAATTTTGGAAAATTTTACCCTGCATAATAGGCACACCCCGAACTTGGAGCCGGATTTTCTGGAACAAAAGTTCGCTTACTATGTGAGGAAATACTATACTTGCCTGCTTGGGAAGCCTGTATAAATGCGCACATTGCATTTCAAACCAGCTGCAATAACACACGATGCATGATAAGCCTCTACACTTGCTTTGTATTATTGCAATGTTGACTTACAGCAGGCCTTGGCTTACATTATCTTTAGCTCCATTGTACAGAGATACTAAATAACATCCAAGACATTTTGATAAAAGGTTTTCATGTTTACTATGCAAAGTTTATTAGAAGGCCGGAATTGACTGCAAGGTCATTTACAGAAAATCATTGGCTAAAGTAGGCTAACTTGCGAACAGTTTTCAGGTCAATAATAAACGTTTCCTACAGCGGCATAACAGATGGCGGCAAATGACGGCAGTTCTTTAAGGGGGGAGGCTACCCTGGAGACCGAACTTTTTTATTTTTTAAGATATCTGGATGAAACTTTCAGGGGTTGTTCACTACAATAAAACTAGCACAACTGCTAAGTTTCACGAAGCTGTGTTTTTTAGTTCCAGAGTTATTGAGGTTTAACTGGGTGCTTCACATGGGTGCCTGAGGAAGAGTCGTGAGAAATCCCAGGACATGGTAGAAAGCTGAAATTCATTGTGGTCATTCCTTGATAGCTATCCCAGGGCGCTACAAAGCCGTTTTTTTTAATTCCCCCCCCCCCCCCCCCAAAAAAAAATTTCACGAAACTTTGAATTTGATGTAACCAGTAATGACCAGATTCATCAAAAATTAATTGTTTATTATAAATTAACAGCACCAATTTTCAAAAAAAGGAGCTTGTTACGCCCTTGCAAGGTCATTCAGGAACAGAATAAAAAAAACGGCACACAAATCTGATGAACGGTTTTCAAGTTCTTGCTTTCCTCAGCACCACAACTAGCAAAAAAATCCGTTCTGAGAAAACAGGCCGAGAAAGTTCAAAACACGTGTTTTCTTCAAAAAGCTCCAGCACAGTAGCTAGAAGTGTCCTGGCGCACTCTTTTCTTCTTTTGCCTGGCCTCCATCTTCTCTTGGTGTCTTTTCGAATCCTTTTTTAGGCGTAAAGCGTCTTTTTCACGAGCTCGCTGGATGGCCAGATGACCTGGTTGAAGTCCAATGGAGTCCGATATCACTTGGGTTGCTTTGCAGCAGCCGGCATTGTAGCGCAGCACTGCTTCATGCAGTGCTGTTTCTACCGCGATCAAGGATGAGTGTTGTTCCTTTGGCATCAGAGACCACAGAATGGAGTGGAATGATTCTGATGCATTTTGCGTCTTCGCTCCCAGGCAGCGCTGAAGAAGCGACTTTCGTAGATGGGCAGCATAGCTGCAGCGACATAGTCAGGTAGGCTGTGTTTATGTTTTGGCTGTGGCTCACGCTTTGCCTCTGCAGCTCTATGGCGGCACCACGATTGAGCCCCCTCTGGGCAAAGTTCATGGTGAGGGTCCTGGTCAGTCGATGTGACGTGGTGATATGTTGCCATCACTGCACGCTGCATGGCTGTTAGGTCAGTTGAATTGTTTCTCAGGGCCCAACCATAATATGCTGTCAGCTTTTCAATGAGGGCTTTAGTCAGCTTCCCCTTCCCACTCAGTGGCTTATCACTTTTCTGCACAATGTTTCGAAGAGCACTTCCAATCCTTTTCTTTTCTGAACATGGTTCAGACATTCTTCTTTTACAATTGGCACTAGCCCGTACACATTCTCTTCTGTGGGGGCAGCGAAGGTACGGCTGTCTCCGTCGGACACAAGAGTGGTGTACCGCAGGCCATGCTTGGATACAGACCGCCCAAAGAGAGTCAAGCCTGCCTCCACTTCCATGCTTCCCGATTTTGCGTCTGTGTTTTTCTGGCAAATGTGGTGCTTCTGCCAGCTTTCGTATGCTGCATCTCCAGGTTTGGGCCCTGTTTGGCATCCAAGGCAGTGGTTTGAAAGAACTACAGCATCCAAGATGAGACCTGTAAAGAAGTCAATTACCGATCCCACTCCGATGTGTGATCTGTGACCCCGCTTATGCCATGTGCCATCGTACACTACGGTGATGTCCTTGCAGAAGCTGGGATCCATTTCTTTATATGTTTTGATCACTGCTGTGGCAGAATCAGCATAAAACTTCTCCAAAGCGGTGGCCTCTGGCTTCCTGAACGTCTCTTTCAAGTGCTTTTGAAACGTCTTGTGGTGAAGACCTCTGTAAGAGACGTTCATGGCAGCCCAAAAGTCATTAAGAGCTGTTTGCCCCTTGCCTATTTTCTTTATAGCCATTATGGCGCGGACATTTACATCGAAAGCCTGCGTGTCTTTTTTGTGGGGTGATGTCCATAACTTATCGACGGTGCCACAAGAGGCGCACACGACTTCAAGTTTTGTTGCAAGTCCAAGCTTGGTGCTCTCTCGGACAGTCATAGCATCTTTCAAACATTCTTTGCACACTGTGCGGCTGAGCACGACGTTAAAGATGTTCATTTGAACGAGCGAAAAATGTTCGCCCTCACTTGTCACTGCAGGTGCAAGAGCCGGCTGCATCAGTTGAAATTTCTTCTGCGCCGCCGGCGTAGACTCGAGTTCAGCGCGAACGGCGTCACGACGTTTCGCATTCGCATTGATTTCTTCCTTCGTTAGGAAACGCGTCCGCAGATGAAGCGACGGTCCACTCACGCTCGATGGCGGCACCGATTCAGACGAAGTGCTGGGTCCGGCGATATCAGAAGCACTCGGTGTCACGCTCGATGGCACCGATTCAGACGAAGTGCTGGGTCCGGCGATATCAGAAGCACTCGGTGTCACACTGGATGGCATCGACTCGGAGCACGTGTCGAGCCCGGCGATCTCGGAAACACTCGGTGCATTTGCGGCTCCAGCCACACTCGATGTGTCGGATTCTCGACTGGCGACAGCCGACAACACAGTTCCGTCGCTGCAAGCGTCTACGCAGTCGGCGCCCGCAGCAGAATAGCGGAATTTCGATGATCGTATAAGCCGCATAGCGCGCCTCCGCGCACCGGACTTCCACACTGACTTCGGCTTCGTTGCCGGCATGCCCGCAACAACAAAGACGAAAGGCACAGAACTAGTGCAAAAAGAAAAAAAAAAACGAGAGAAAATGATCGAAAAGATAGCACAAGGCGAAGAGCGGCTCGTAAACAGACGTCTGTCGAGGCGGACGGAGCAGAGAGCAACAACGAAGCGAGCGCGCTGGACGCGCCATCGAGAGGAGCGACCGCCCCCGCTGCTGCACAGCAGCCAATGGCGGGCACGCTTTCTCCCGCGAGATATGAATGCGCTGCTCTAGCCAATCAGCGCTCCGCATCCCATCGCGGGAAAACACCAATAGCGTCTCAACTGTGCTGCCGACGCCATTTTGCAAGGCGGCGAACGAGAGAGAAAGAATTCACGGTCAAAACAACACCAAGATGGCGCGGGACGACCGCATGGTCCGGGAATGGCGCGCGCACAAAGTTTGGTTTGATTTCGGGATTTGCGCCTGTTTTGGACGCCGCGGCGGCCTCGAAAATAGTATTTTTTTTTTTGCACTTTGCGGTTGAATTAGGTGCTGATAATTACAGAATAGGTAGTTTATGAGACATACAACCCAAAAATGTGGTTTTTCAAAAGCCGACTTATTCGCGATTTTTCGGTTTTCAAGGGCCGCGTCCCCCCTTAACAAAGTCCAGTTTAGGCAAATGACATTTTCAGGGTGTAGTCAGCCGGACCATCTGTTTTCATGAGGGCAGCTCTCTAACATCTTAGTCGGTAAGCATCTTCTATTCTTCAAGCATTTGCGTAATTTTACTATGTGAAAATATAGGATGAAATGTCTTGTTGCACAGGGACCATGCTACCGAAGAGCTTCCTTGCTACTGCTTGAGGACATTGTATGGAGGCATAGGAGTGCTCAAGTGTTCTGTTAGCCAATGGGAGTGACCATAACATTGCCGCCAAGTCTACATTGTCACAGCTCACCAGTGACTGCTATTACTAGCTCAATGACCTGTATAAACGAGTGAAAGTGGAAGGTCCATGTGAAAGGTCCTGTAAGATGATCTCTCTGGCCATGCAAAGTCTCGAAGGCTCAGTAATGGCACATGGCAAAATATAGGCCTAAGTATTCGTTTTATGGGCATTTACTGACGCCTATGACTGTGAGCCTGTCCTTTTGGGCTTTGCATTGATAATTTGACAGGTTTGGTAAACATGCACGCAGGATCCACTGGTGGCTCTACGGCAACGGGAGTGGCTGCGCAACCTTCAAGAGCAACAGGAGCTTCAAAGTCTTAAGGTTGCTTCATTCTCACCTTTGAAACAGGTGCCCATACGTACCTTTGGTTCTCATCAGTTTTTTGCCATGTGCACTTATTATATTCTAGAGACTGTATCGAACAGCAGATTCTGTAGGTTCTCTTTTGTCAGTGGGTTGACTTAAATGGATTGCAAGAAGAGCTCCATTCACATTAGGGATGATGCAAAGTGCTTGAAATTTAATACCACTTTTGTACTGGCACAGCGATTCATAGTGGTTTGCGCAAACACTAGACAAAAGAGAAGTGAGAGGACAAATATGAGTATTTGTGCTCTCACTTTTCTTATGTCTCGTGTTTGCACTTAATATCATTATGAATGGCATGTTCAAACTCGCTCAGCAAGCAACTTTGTTGGCACAGCAAGCCATCAACTGACCATCCAATTTCGTTGGAGACCCTTTGCAGACGTGGAATTGTTTTTTTTTTTTTTTTTTCAGACCTGATCATTGAAATATATATGTACTTCAAGCTTGTGTGAATGATAAATTTAGGTTTGCAGTGAATTCAAAATGAATAGCAAAGAAGTCTTTAATCGTATACTATGGCACCCTCTATACGCCACTGTGCACCTTTGTTTGGGACGGCAAGCCCGATCCTTTGTAAAGCCAGGAAATAAAAACACCTGAACAGGGTGTAGTATTTGCATGACCACTCTATAGCACTGAGTTTAATGCATTAGTGAGGTGGTGTGGCTCTCTTGCAGGACTTGACTCTGAAGGAGAAGGAGGAACAGTTGCTGTTCAATGGTGAAGTACCCCCCCTGTTGCCAGTACAGTCTTCCGCACCGGCAACATGCACCACAACAACCGTGTCCTCAACCTCATCTACCTCGACACCGTGTTCCATCACCACGTCATCACATTCCAAATGCACCACCACCTCTTCTACCATGGGCTCCATGAACTCTATGCGTGCTAGAGCCAGCAGAGCATCTTCGGGGAGTAGGGGTCGGGGCAGCAGTCGCTCCAGGCCACCAAGTGTTCACCACAATAGCCGGGGCGGGCCCTTGCATCGCAGGGGACAGCACGGTAGGCCTTTTTTATTTGTGAAGCTGTTAAAAGCCTCTATAGCCAGCTAAAACATTGTTAAGTTGGAAAAGGCCACGCCCCAGTGACTGCAGCATGGGAGCTGATCGCTGCTGCAAATAAAGAAATAGTCTCACTTATGCATTTCCCAATATTCTCTAGATGCTGTCCAGCTCATGACATCAGTCTGCGATATTAATAATGAATTATAAGGTTTAACATCCCAAAATCACAATATCAGTCTGTAGTGTGGGCCCATTGGTGCATGCTTGTGCGCATTCGCCTCTGAGGAGGATATGCGTCTGGTTTCTTAAGTTCTACTGCACTATATATTTAGTAGGGAGTTCCTATGGCAGTGGTGGCCTCGCTATAGAATGTTTGCTACTCCCAGACGTAGTGTAATATCGTGGCCAGCCCATGGTAGAGGTGTAGATGCCTCCAGCAGTATGCCCAATTTATAATAATAGTAATAAGAAATAGTGTTTTAATAAAAGAATAAAAGCGAGCGTTATATGCCTCAGAAAATGCCCCCTCTGAATGGGTTGGGTTGGCACATGCAAAGCAGGGAACGTGGCAAAATGATGCAGGCATCATACTACTGAATTGGAAAGCATACACATACCCTTGCTATCCTCCACATACTTGCCCTTAACAGTTGTAGTTGTCATTTTCAACTGTAGTTTTCACTTCAAAAGCATCGCTCTGTTCCTGAAAAATGTTTTCAACTCTTTGGCTGGGCTAGAATAGAGTTCAAATCTTTCAAGTGATGCTTTTTTAGATACCTGCCTTGATTGGGTTGGTCGTTGGTCATCTTGGACATTTTGAGCACACAGTGTACGTGATGCATACAAGAAAGCCCGAGAATTAATCGATAAATTATGCTAAGTTGCTGGGAAACCTGACATGATGGAAAAGCACACTTGTTGTGCACACAAATATGTGTGTTATAAAAGAGTGTATTATAGATGAGTCAATCTTACTTCACATATAAAAAGTATATAAAATGAGACACCAATGTACCTAAGCCCCACCGTTGTGGTCTAATGGCTAAGGTACTCCGCTACTGACCTGCAGGTCGCGGTATCGAATTTCGGCTGTGGAGGCTGCTTTTTTGATGGAGGCGAAAATGCTGCAGGCCTGTGTTCTCAGGGTGCACGTTACAGAACCCCAGGTGGTCGAAATTTCCAGAGGCCTCCACTACGGCGTATCTCATAACTGTAGTGTGGTTTTGGGACATTACACCCCTCATATCGATCATCAAATCAACACCGTACGCCTGCAATAAAATACAAGTTCAGAAGAAAATGTGTACGAAGTACCCCGTTTGTATATAAAATACAAGAACTGCTTTCCAGAGCGTGCCTTTTATAAAGGGGTTCAACTGTAATTGAAAAGGCCTTCTTTAACAGCAGGGAACAAACACACTTTTTCCTGCTTTCTCCTGTAGCTATCACAATGATCGTTGCATGTTGAAGAACTTTATGCTGAAATGCTCAGGGGCACCACGGTTGCCGTTTTCTTCGGCAAACTTTCATAACAGCGAGCTTGAATTTTGTCGTATATACAGTAGACTCCAGTAAACACAACCTGAAGGGACCGGAAAAATGTGTTCCATTTAACAGGAGTTCCACTTACTGAGAGGTGAACATAGGTGCAGAATACAAGCTCGAAACCAAGCATTACAGAAGCAATAGTTCTATTTAAACAGTAGTTCCGTTCAACAAATTTCCGTTTACTGAAAGTCTACTATATAAATAATGTAGCTCATCGCAAGGATACAGTAAAAACGCAACAAACGGACAGTGAAACCTGAACTTCTGAAATCAATCTCGTGTGCGTCGCAGCACAGACACGCTGGTGCCACAGAGCGGGTGACAGGTTCTCGCATGCCTATGACGCAGAAAGTTGTCCGTGCTGTGACGAGAGTGTGCATTCTCATGGTGGTAGAGATGGGGAGCTAGAGGGAGGCAAACGCTCGAGCAGTTCGGCGACCCTTCAACAGGTTTGAGTGTACGGGTACAGTATTCTAGGTACCCTAGTTCGGGGGACATCCTCAGAGGAAAGGACTTCGCACTTGCAGCTTGTTTGACTGCGCTCTCCTGCTTCGCAAGTCGTGTCCTCGTCCAAGGCATCCAAAATCTTTTGTTACGCATGGTGGCGAGCTGGCTCAGGCAGGCTGGGGAGCACGAAACATGCAACTATATATATATATATATATATATATATATATATATATATATATATATATATATATATATATATATATATATATATATATATATTGTAAAGCTGGCAAAATATCAGGGGTGCTCAAATTATGTGCTCGGGCTGATCAAATTATGCGAGTAAATGCGGTGAAGCTCTATAATTACTCTGTTTTGATTAGAATCTGCTTTAATCGATTGATTGAAAAATGGGCTTTCTTTTACATGCAAAAGTGAGACTCACAACAGCAATTTCGCATGAAATTCAGGATTTGAAGAAACATTCAGTGAGCTTCTAACGCCACTTTGTAGTGTTGTACTTTTGCTCTCAGGCAGGTGAGGATGCCTAGAGCGAAAGGATTAGTAATCTTAGGTCGCGTTACAGTCTTGCCCACTTCATCTTGTCCAAGTTTCGGTGCTCTTAACAGCTCGCCATCTCCCATCCGGACAGTGAGCTGGGCCAGAAGGGTCGCCGAAGCACAGCAGTGTCCGGCCACCTAGAGCGGCCCGAGGGCTCGTCGTCATCCTGATTCCACTTCCCCAACCACACCCCCCCTCAAATGATTCCTTCGTGAATCAATAAAGTTGATTACCTACACCTACCTACCTTGCTGCCAAGTACTTCTGTGGCTGTGCTTTTGCTTACTCTTCCATCATGCCCCAGCGCTTTTTTCTATGCCTGTCCACATGCGCATAGCCAAATTCGGAACCATTGCCAGTTTTTTGTGCGGTTTTGGCAAAGGCACAAGATTCTTTGCTACTTACTGTGGTTTCTGCCACTTATAGTCAAGGCAGTGTAGTTAGTACCGCATTTTCTTGCTTATAACATGTACCTGCATATGACCTGCACCCCTAACTACACACTGCAGGAAAATAACAATGTCTTCCTCTTATTACCATGAAGACAGCTTGTGTACCAAAATTCACGTCTAACCCACACTCCGGCTTTAACTTCGAAACTTCTGTACATTTTGTGCTGGCTATACGAGAGAAAATGTGGTGGCCCCTTTCACATCTAGAGGAGTGATTGTACCAGTACTCTTTATAAGCAGGCATATGATGAGTCTCAATATGCTCGCCAATGGTGATTGAAATTCTTCTTACTGTCGTACAGGGGTATCCAGAAGCTGTTCCTGTTACTTGCAGTCCTGTAATCTTTTGATTAATGGCTGCAATTGTAATATGTTTCACGTCACTTCGGTTGCTTTCTTGGTTGCTTGTTTTTTGCAAGGTGGCCGTTGGGGTCAAGAATGCCGGGCCAAGGAGATTTCCATGCCTCAGGGTAGAGAAAATACTACACCTAAAGGCAGAGAAGATGCCACGCCTCAGGGCAGAGAAAATGCCACGCCTCAGGGCAGAGAGAAGCCTGTGCAACAAACTGGGCAGGCCAGCAATGAACGAGGTGAGAGTGCATAAAGATATGGCCGCTTCGTTGCATTAACTGATTTATTTGCGTGTCATTGAACTGTGCTCTTGTGCTAAATTTTGAAAATTGATTATATTTCTTTGTATATAAGCGCCGTCGCTCCTTAGTTTTCTGTCCGCCTTGGTGGAACAGTGGCTGCGGTGCTCGGCTGCTGACCCAAAGGTCGCGGGTTTATCTCGGCCGTGGCAGTTTTCATTTAGATGGAAGCGAAATGGCAGAGGCCCGTGTGCTGAGCGATGTTGGTGCATGTTAAAGAACACCAGATAGTCAAACTTTCGGAGCCCTACTCTATGGCGTCTCAAAATTATATCGCGGCTTTGGGACATAAAATCTGAGATAATATGTCAGTCGAAATCCGCTACAACGAACGCCGCTACAACGATAAATTTACGGTTCACCGTCGGCAGTTCATAGGAGTCAATGCATAAATATTGTCGTTACAACGAACATTTTTTATTCTACCGTCCCGCTTCAATGAATTTTCTCAATGCAATTCCCAACTCAGATATTTATCGCTATATATTAAATGCAGTATTTATTATTTTGATGCATTTTCAGACCTTGAATATACGTCGACGAAGTCTAAAACATGCGTTGGCACCACAAGAAACCGCTGCTGTTCAGCAAGCATGAGGGCTGCCATTGCTCGATAGCAATGGCAGTGAGACTGCCCTGCTTTTGCCACTGGCTTGCTTTATAGCCGCAGAGAATCCGAAGCTTAAGCTCAGTTCATAGTTTTCTTTCTCGCAGCTGTGCTGGACGATTTTTTTTTCGATGCCAATGCGAATCACTTTGTTCGCGCTTGGCTGTTGTGTTAACTAATCAGAGCAGCTGTTCATCTGCATTATCAACAAAATCAGCTAGCCGCGAGTGGGGAATGATAAGAATGGCATAGAATAAGGCAGAAGTCACCACTCCACGATACCCTGCCTCCATCACAACGTTGTCGAATACATTTTGACGGCAGACAGCTGCTGGTGTTAACATGTTAATGCAGCACTTTCGTTTGTTCATGAAAGCGGTTGTAGGCGTTGTTTCAGCATGATTTTCACCATGGCCTCGCTATGCATGGGTGAGAATCATGTCGTGACACTGTTGGGAAAGAATAGCAAGCAGTGGACATTTTTTGAATTTTGAGAGTAATCGTTCCTTTGTTTCGCTAGCTCAGATCAGCTACATTTTGTCCATTTCACTACAACCAAATTTTCGCTTCAACGCAATTTCTTCCGCGCCCCGTCAGTTTCGTTGCAGCGGGGTTCGACTGCATTGTTAATTAATATCCTGACAGCTTTCGTAAAATTTAGATACGGGTAAACCTGAATATAATGAAATTGGCAAATTCCCAGAAAAATTCGTTGTATATATATGAGTTTATTATAAGCAGGTTCTGTACAAAAATTTGAAAAGTCTACGCACAAATTAAACAAAAGGGGAACTGAAGGCAGAGCTTGCCCAAAACACTCATTTAGGTAAAAACTGCATTATTATTGCAATAGCAATTATATGGACCCTCTCGCTTTTTGTTTTGGTTTGGAGGGAGAGGGAGGGTACATCCGCGCTGTGGCCCCGACAGAAAGAACGCCATCTCGGGAGGCGCAGGCCTGCCTCGTGAACACCCGCGTGCAATAACAAACACTCCCTCTCGCATAGGAGTCTCCTGGGCCATCAGCGCACCACTGCCGATGAAGCGGCAGCGGGGAAACCACGGGAGTTGCATGTTCTTGCCAAATTGACAAAATCCTGGACAAAATTCCTGATTGTCCGTAGCAAACATTCGTTGTATCAAGGAAGATCTCCCGTTGTTACTTTTTTACATAGAGGTCGCAAATACATGAGCTTCTATGACGTAAACGGTGGGGACTGGAAAATGTTTGTTATATCAAGGAATTCGTTATATGGAGAGTTGTTGTAAGCAGTTTTAGCTGTATGGATATCACTGTCTGCTTGGCTGATTGATAAAATGTGCTTGGAAGAGAGGCAAGTAAGAGCTCTATTTCTCAGGCATGAAATAAATGTGCAGAGGGCTAGGAGTGAAAGTTAAACCTCTTCTGTCTTCGTTTCCTGCGCATTCACGCTGTGTCACTCCCTTTTCCAGGACATGCCAACAGCCCACAGAAGACGACAGAGCTTGCAAGCTGGCAGAAAAAGGCGACGCCAGTGTCAGTTGAGGACGAGGCAGCCATGCTAGCGCAGGCGATTGAGCTCAGCCACCTGGACAGCGCTGCCGATAGGTGAGGCTGCTTTTTGCTTTGTTGTGTTAGTTTTGCAGCACTTGCAGAAACATTGAAGAAAGGCACAACACTGGCATTGCATTTCTGTCTTCACTTTTTTTTTTTCGTGTGATCTCTGCAAAATAAAAACTAGTATGTACAGTCAAAGCTTCCTAATTCAACCCGTTTAAATTGAGAAAATTGGATAATAGGAATGTGTTCTCTGGTCAGGGCAAGCGTATGTATTGTTTGAGGGGACAGGGTTAGCAAAAATATTCAAACAAATCATTTTTCTTTCTGCAATCTGCAGCTTTCTCTGAACCAGAAGCAGTCATTTGTTTGTCTTAGTACAATTTTTTAAAGATGATAGTCTTTATTGGGGACCTTCGTCGCAAAAATTTTGGTCTGTCTGTCTGTCTGTACATTTTTCGTCTATTTTTCCACCCTTAACGGTACCTTTAACGGCACCAAAATATCCAATTGATACTCCAAACGGCCGACCCCACCCGCAGCGGCCACCAATATTGCTCAAGGTTCAGCGTTCATACTTATGTGATTGTCAATTAAAAAGCAATTATTGCGCATATCTGAGGCACCATAATAACACGTCAATATTATGTATATCTTTTACTAGAAAAGGCATACATGAGTAATTTTAAGGATCGTAGCCTTTATAATGCTGCACTGGCCATGCAATGCTTGCACGAAATGGCAAGTTTTTCCAACGTTTTGCTAAGAGGACACGGTGGTGGCACCTACCCATCGCCTTGCGTTCTACACCTTATCACCTCAAAGACGGGCGCACGCCGTTTTCCAGGATAACTGCCAGATAGCGCTCATGTCTCACGCGTGTTGCGACTTAATGCACTCGTTCACCTCCGCTGCACGCTCAAGGCACTCTAATGCAGTGCCTCCAGAATTCCATTCACCCATTTTTTCTTGCACAACATCAAATAAACGTTTTGTTCACTCTCTCCAGACGCAAGACTATCATCTTTCGACGACATTTGACGTGTAACATGCATATACAGGGCCATTTTTTTTTTCTCTAAAAATGACATACAGTCGATTCCTCTAAACGGAACTCGAAGGGGATCCATAAAACGTTCCATTTATCAGAAGTTTCATTTGTGTTTCACAAATGAGTTGTTTTTCACAAGGTACGCACCCATGCCTGACAAACTAGCCAGAAATTCTGGACAAGCCAATGCTCAAAATAACGCTGCAAAAGTTCGATAGCCTTTTTAGCTGATTGGTCTGGTGGCACCACTGCACTGGCAATATTGTCATCACATTCATCGCTGGAAGGTTGATCCTCATCTTACACTTCAGCAATCATTTCCTCGACAGTCTCCTCTCGACAGGTATGAACATTTTCATCAACTGATTCATATCCCTGCAGCGTGAAAGGGGCAGAGGGCCCGACCTGACTGAATATTGTCTCAATGTCGGCATCAGCAGGGCTTTCTTCTTCATTAGGTACTGCTTTCTTGCGCTTGAAAGCCAGCATGGTGAAAGCATCTGTGTATTGTTGTTGCCTTCACTTGCTCCAAGGCACAAGCCAAAATGTGGATGGCTGCCAATTAATCTATGCTGTAGCATTTCCCGCTGCCTGCTCTATGCAGCATTTGATGGAGCAATTGTCTGCGGTAATGAACTTTAATGTTCTGAATAACCCCTTGATTTATCAGCTGGATTACTACCGTTGCATTGGCTGGCAAGAACTCCAGAGTGATGGCTTGGAGTATTTGAACCTGACCGTGGGCTGGGCAATTATTCATGATGAAGACAACCTTCCTGCCTTGCCTCGTAAATTGTTCGCCTTCCCCCTGAAGCCAGTTTTCGAAAATGGCTATGGTCATCCACGCTATTCCGTTCCCATGGTACGCAACGGGAAGGTGTCGAACGCCTTTGAAACAACGTGGGTGCCTCGATTTCCCAATTACCAACAGCTTCAATTTCTCATCTCCTGTCGTGTTTGCACCCACC
This sequence comes from Rhipicephalus microplus, assembly GCF_043290135.1. Lineage (NCBI taxonomy): Eukaryota > Metazoa > Arthropoda > Arachnida > Ixodida > Ixodidae > Rhipicephalus > Rhipicephalus microplus. Next base: position 42,079,323 of record NC_134703.1, read on the forward strand.
AGCACGGTGATGTGATCTTTACTGCGTTTTCTCCAACTACAGGCTTCGCCTTTGAAAGTGAGAGTCCTTGATGGAAGCGCCTTATAAAAAAGACCCATCTCGTCGACGGTAAAGACGCCTCGTGGCTCAAAGCTCATGAAAATTTCCTTAGGCCGCCCCTGTTGCCAGTCGATGCAAATGTCCCCATTGACTGTAGCACTCTCACCTGAGATTGCTTTGAAGACTAGGCCATGGCGTGTTTTGAAGCGGCGGAGCCATCCCTCGCTTAAGACGAAGTTCTCAACACCCATTTGCATGGCGATCTCTCGAGCTTTCTGCTCAAGAATTGGTCCGCTTATGGGCATATTGGAATTCCGTGCACGCTTGAACCAGAGAAAAAGAACTTTTTCTAGTTGTTCATAAGGCGTCATCTGTATCCGTTTAGATTTAAAGGTCCCATTCTTTACAGCGCCTTCAATCTTTCCTCTGTGTTTGCAGATCTGCAACAGCGTCAATTTTGGGATGTGTTTTTTTGGCACCTCCATCTTGGGCAGGTGGCTTCAATCGAGCTCCTGAAGAATTCGCAGCTTTTTTTTTTTTTTTTTTTCAAGCGAGAGTGCATGGTGCGGCCGCTGACTTTCCATCTGGCTGAAATAATACCGCGATCCACCGCACTTAGCCGCACAAATAAGCCTAACACATAACTGACTCGCCGTCCTGGCTCCCACAGCTACCACAAGTTAAAATAGTTACTGAATTGGCTTGTCTCGAGGTGTTGAGGTTGTGAGACTACTTTTGGCCTGAACAAGTCTATGCTGTGTTTAGAGTTAGTGCCGTTCAACAGTAGGTGACCAATATGCACTGTTTCGATTAATCTGTACACTTTACTGTGCAACACATAGAAATCCAGCCATATGGGCCCGTTTAGTTCCGTTAATGAGGCATTTTCGTTTGAGGGGAGATGCTCCTCGAAAAAAAATTTCTACAAATATTTGTGACAGTTTATAGAGTTTGAGCTCCTCTTTTCAAATATGCTTTCATTTTCTTGATAGCTCATTTAGTTAATTTTTATAGACAATGCATTTGTAAAAACAATGCATTTTTGTTCAAGCTTAGGAAACAATAGTAAGCACAAGGAAGCTCTAAAAATAGCAAATGTTCCTCTTAATGAATTGAAGTATTCAATAAAGCAAATAAACATTGTGTAACATATGTGTGCTGGCCTAGAAAAAAATTCTAATGCCGAGTTTCAGTTTTACCATGCTCAAAGAACAAGCTTTTGAAAATATCTAGCTGATCATGCTTTGGAGACCTCTGAAAATTGCTTATTTGAATTCAGGACATGTTAAACATTAAGCATGCCAAGTTTCATTGCATTCCGACTTCATGAATCGTACAAATTTTAGTGCACAAACTATAAAAATGCCGAAAAACAAGGAACTGAGAAAAACAGGTTTGAAAGTTGAAAAACATGTTTAACTCTATACTCTTCAACCGATCTGCACGAAATTCACATAAAATGTTACCAAGGCTCTCAGTTCAGTTTTAGAAGGATCCAGCGCCATACGTTGGGCCCTCGCAGCCTCTGCGAGCTGCCTCATCCAGGCGGGATTTTTTTTGCGGCACTGCTGCGAGGGGCCGTTGCTTCAGCTGTGACCTGTGCCGTCATGCTGGAAATGCGCCTCTTGTTGGCATCCTTGCCTAAGGAAAGCAATTCCTTAGACGGGAGAACTCCAAGTTCCTGAAGCACCTCTTCAAACCCAGAGTGCCCTCAGTTGAACCAAAGGACAGCGATTGCCGTCTCTGTTTCAACCACGGTTCTTGTCACAAATTTTGTTTTTGGGCACAACAGCCATACGTTGCTGTTGAGCGATTCAGCTGCGTTCTGTGTCTGTCCTTTCATGCAACGCTGAAGCAGCTTTTCTTCTGTCAGCCTTTTGTAGACTGGCAGCATTGCCTTGCCTTGGGAAGGAGTCAGGATGGGAGTGTGGGGTGGTGCTGGCTCACCCAGTGCTTGTGCTCGCTTGTGCTTGCACCAAGACGCGTCACCGTCTGGGCAAAACTTGCGACTGCTGGCACCATCTCTCGAGCAAGAGTGGAAGTAGGATGCCCAGACAGCACAATACATGTTGCGAACACTGCCTCGGTTACTTGTGATTGGGACTTGAAAATAGCACTGCAGCTTGTGAATTGTTGCGTCCTTTAGCTTCTGCCCTCTTGCATCTTCAATTTTCGGAGAACTGTTCCAAGTCTTTTGGCGACATGATTAGTGCAGTCCTCCTTTAGCCTAAACAGGAACACCTTCATACAGATTCAGTTCTGACACTGCAGTATATGCTTTGCTGTCCCCATCAGAAAGGAACGTTGTGAACTGCAAAGGTGTGCTGTAGGAGTCTGTTCTTTTCCATATACGTACTGCAGCCTCGGTCTCCATTGCGTGTGCTGAACAGGTTGTGTTTTTTTCACACACAGGTGTGTTAAATGCTTGCCAAATTTATTTTCTATCCTCCATGCCTTGTGCCTGCTGCAGCTGAGGCAATAGTTCGACAGCACCTCAAAGTCTAAACACAGCCCCGTGGCAAGGGAAATGGCCGTACTCACACCATTATGGCTTTTGTGGCCGCTTTTTTGCCATGTTTCGTCGAACATAACTGCTACATTTGACGATCCGCCGTCATCTGCAGTCAGCTGTCTTGCTCGTGCGAGGTTTTCAGCAACGGCTTTCATGGCGGCTGGGTGCACTTTTTTGGCAATGGCTGTGAATGTCTTATGATGCACTGGTTTTGTAATGCCAAGGATCACGCAAAACCGCGCAAGCTGATCGTGTCTGCCGATCGCACGTGCTGCGACCACTGACTTTACATTCACGGCGAAGCTTTCCCGTGCGCTGCCGCTGGCGGATGTATCCTCCCTTTCACTGCATGATGCAGACACGCGGCTTGACGTGTACGTTGATGAAACGACAGTTGTAGCACATGCGTCATTTCGGCAATGAAGTTCTAAAAGCAATGCCTGTCCTTTTCGTTTATCTGCCAACTCTTGAACAGACAGCTTGCACCGTCCGCAGTTGGGGCATACTGCGCCGCTGACGAGGTTCTGCATCAAGTCCATCTCGCAAATAAATGCGCTGCCGCTCTCACCTTGATGCTCGCTTTCGTCGTTGAACATCTTCATTTTTCTCTCTGAAGCACTGACGAAATCATCGAAGCTATGGATAAAGGTCAGAGAATCCAAATCGGGTGCTTCGTTGTTGCCGGGGCTAGGCCTAGCAGCAGACGAACTTCCCGTCGCCGGAGCTCTCCGCTTGCATTTGGTGCACCTTCCTTTGAACTGGTGCCTCGTCATAAACTTGCGTGAACGAAAGTCACGTTTTTTGCCGTAATCTATCGGCACTATTGCAGAGAAAAAGTAACTCGGGCGGTTGTTTCTGCCGTCTCGTCTCGGCAAAAGCAGAAGAATGAACAAAGAGGATGCATGCTGGAATGCTCGCAACCAATGGCGGCGCTCCAATCATGCCACGTGACTTGAAAGGCCCACACGCCACGCTGGAATGCAGTGGGGAAATGATTTTTTTTGTTGTATTTTCAGCTAGAATGCCACGCTGCCGAAGTGGGCATTTGGAAGTGAGGGTTAGGCCTACATGCCCGCGAAATTTCAAGAGGCGGCGATGCGACAGAGCGAAGTGCCGCGCGCGCGAAAATCTGGTAATCTCGCACTTTTGCGAGCTACCGCGAGTGCTTTAATTGTATTTGTTGATAACTTCTAGTTGATTCTCAGCTTTTATTTTTCAATATATTAAAGAGAAGGCTTGGAGGAGTACAAAACAAAACACGAAATTGACTTTTTCAAAAAAAATCGCTGTTTTTCAACCCGCATCTCCCCTTAAGCGAGTTTCGTTTATTGGAGTCCACTGTACTATGTCTCGCACACCAGGTCATAAACAAGTGCTTTGGTTGCCTTGGTTACCTTCCTTCGTTGTCTATACACCTGCATGTCTTAGTTGTGAAACGCCATGTGTAGTCAGCTTTCAAGACCTTTTACTGCTCTGCAGCAAATTGGAAGAGGAGCAGCTACGCATTGTCCTGGAGCAGTCTCGGCAGGAGACACAAAGAAGAATAGGAGGAGGAGGCAATCACAGGCGTGGGGCATCACGTTCTGGCCGCCGAGGTTGGGGAGGCCCCGGAAGAGGGGGAGGAACTGCCGAGAGTTGCCCGCAGGCTTCACCCCCGCCACATCTGGCAGGGCCCCCAAACCGCCGCAATGGCTTCACCATCGTGGGCAGCATAGATGCCGGTCCCCTCACCTCCGGAGCCAAGCTTTCTCCTCCTTCACTGCACCAAGTTCCACCTCATCCTCCTAAGCCTCCACTTTTGCCTCCTCCTCCTCCTCCTCACCAGCCACTTCCTTCCCCTCCGTCATCTACTAGTGCAGAGCCTGCCGTGTCGTTCGACCAGTGGCTGTCTCTGTGCAGCCGCTACATGCCCCTTCTGGCGCAAAGCATGGTGGAGCTTCAACGCACGTGTGCCACGATGCGTTCTGTGGCTCCATCTCTCGAAGGGTCACCCCTGTTGCTGCCACCCCCACTTTGGTCACCCCACTTTCCTCCACCAGCTGCACAGTCACCTCTGTCACCCATGCCCCCTCCTCCTCCCTTAAATCCACCCATGAATCCACCCTTGAAATCTCCCATGACCTCATCCACGACCTCACCCATGGGCCTGCCTCCTTCCATAGGCCCTTCTCATGTGGCCCCACTTGAGGGGGGTCTGCTCAGTGCTGTTGCTGCCTCAACCTTCCAATGCCTTACCCCGCCAGTACGAACACCAAGGCCGGTGAGTTCTCTTGGTCCCATTTATTTTGTAAAAGGGCAGGAATAGAGCTATACTCAAACTTCGATTAAACGAAGCCGGATGTTATGAAGTACGGCTAAACCCCTTTATGAGAGACATGCTGCGAGCAGCAATTCCTGTCTTCGATATGAGAAGTCTCTTATAGGCAGGGTACCTCTTATGCATTTTCTTGCCAACCCGTATTTTAGCGTAGGCGCACTAGTGTCTCTTACACCCATTTATCTCTTATATCAGTGTTCCTTATAAAGGGGTTCAACTGTATTGGTTATAATGAAGTAAATGAAAAATACTCTTCCAATAAATAGTCTTAGGAATAATCCTTTATAATAAATTTTTTTGTGAACTTATTTTTCTGCAACATACAACTTTGTTGTTATGACAAAGTTTGAGTTTATGTTGTAATACTACATGTTGTATCTGGTGTGGTTTGGGTAGTGCACACAGCCAGTGGACTTTCTTTTTGCTCGACAGTCTAGTTTTGTAGCTTCAATTTATCTCACAAATTTATTGAGCACTGCCAGAACTATAATGTAGGTTGAGCCTGAATATAAGACCGCCGCCCATCAAAGGGTGCTCTCACTGAAAAACGAAGGATAAGCTGTGTGGAAACGCCTTTTATTTACTTCCCTCAACCATCCAGTCTCCCACTCGGGAAGAGAAAGGGCTGAGACTTTACATTTGAAACTAGGCTTGTGTGAATAGTGAATTTTTGGTTCGAAGTGAATTCGAAGCAAATCGTGATTTCGATCGAATTATTTTGAATTGAATTTGAATGGTATGTATGACATATAAAAAAAAAGGGAATATTTATTATGACCTAACTATCCTGAAATGAAGAAAAGGCTCTATGCAAATGCAATTTTTTTTTTTCGCTCGAAGGAAGTCGAAACAACCTTGAGTAGTAGTTTCGGTAGGATGCGAGTGATAACCTGTAAGATACTTGACGTCTTAAAATTTATTACACTTGGAGCATATAAGTTGTCATAACAAGCTTAATAAAATGAATTGATTTGAGGGTAACATGTTCCTTTAAAGGGGCCCTGCAACACTTTTTCAAGTAGCCATGGAGCTAGTAAACATGCTTGTTGCCTCGCAAATTTACCGCCGCAAAGTTTCTAGAATCAGTCCAGTACAAGCGGAGTTCCACTAAATTTCTCGCACGCTGCAATTGTATTCTCTTCTTGCCCCGACGAAATAGCTGGAAGGTAAGCAGGGAAGAATGGCACGGCGAAATAAAATACTTTACACGCACTTCGTGACTTTAAGCGCCTCATTTTTTTTTGTCTTCGAATGCGTGGCTTTTCAGTGCGATCGGGCACATACTCATGGACAAGCGGTGGCCCCAGTAACGACGAGCACTTCATACTCAAATCGGCCAATACCTGCGACCTGAGCCGTATATTCCTTCTTGGCTGTGACAAGTGATTTCTCGGCCTGTGGTGTCATTTGCCGACGAAAGAAAGCAATTTTTAGCTTTGAAATTTTATTGTGAATTGCAGGCTACGAGCTGTGCAACAATATTTGCCTCACGTGTTCTCGATAGCGTCGACTACCGATTGGCAGCGTTTTTTGACCATGTTATGCAGGTGTTGCAGGGCCTTTTTAAATTTGAAGGGGGGCTTCACAGCAAAGCGAATTTTTTTTATATAGGTGCTTTCACTGTTTCGTACTCCTACATTGCAGTGAAACCATTTTTACAGGGAGTGACATGCGGAAGAATATACACCTATTCGTTCATTGCAAATACTTCGAACATATTCGGTATTTTATATTCGAATCAAAGCGAATTTGAATACTCAACTATTCGTTCAAATATTTGAAGCATTCGAATATATGCGCATGCCTATTTAGAACACATTGCAACCGTGATAGAAGGCCTTTGATACGTCCTCTCAAAAGGCATGCTCTTTCGTAGGCCCTTTCATTTGTATGCACTCACAGGTAAAGATCATGAGTGGAGCTCCCCCGTCAAGTCTGGATAGGCAGTGGTTTGACACAGAGTGATGTTTTCTTTCAATTGCTCTGTGTCATGTTGTTAACCTGCTGCGTCCAGTAGTAGCAAATGCTTTCCTCAGAAACGCTGAACTTGCTGTATGCTGCAAGATTTCCACATGCCTCGGTGAACTATATAGCTCTTCTAACGGCCGTCATCATCATAATCGGCCGCCTATTAATTATGGCACACTCAGGTGCATGTGCACACCCCTGTGTTTTTGTTCCTCGTGCGGCGTGCTCCGCGGTTAGGAAAGAATAAAGTTCTGCTCCTGCCGTCAGCCTGAACAGGTTTCTTGTGTTTTCGCTCACCGGCACATGCATGGTTATAGAGGACCTAACCTCGGTCCCTTTAATGTGGTGACCCGGACGTGAGTACGGCAAGGCGAGCACTGCGGCATGGACAAGACTACGAACGACAGACCGACGAACGGCACGGAAGGCATCGCCACGGTGCAGATTCGGCTGCAGTCGTTTTGGCCACAGAATACTGCAGCCTGGTTTATGCACATCGAGGCCATATTCGCCGAAGGCTGCAGTTGTTTTGGCCACAGAATACTGCAGCCTGGTTTACGCACATCGAGGCCATATTCGCCCTTCGGCGCATTACTTCGCAGCAAGTGAAGTATCTGCACGCTGTCTCCGCTCTCTCAACGGACGCGGTTGCAGAGTTCTATGACCTTGTGGGCGCGTCCTCCGGAACAGATTCTTATGACCGTTTAAGGCAACGGTGCTTCATCGCAAGTCTGTGCTTCTCAGCAAGCGTCTTCAGCAGCTTCTCAACAAGGAGGAGCTCGATGACCGGCAATCGTCAGAACTTCTGCGCTGCATGCTGTGGTTTCTCAGTGACTGTCAGTTTGGCGCAAACAGCTCGCTGCTGCGAGAGCTGTTCTCTCAGCGCCTGCCGCAGCACGTGGTTATTGCCTTGGCTACCGTACCAAACGACCTGCCCTTTAACAAGCTGGCGGAGCTGGCCAATCGTGTCACTGACTATTCGGCAAGAGGTACTGTGGCAACGACATCTACCCTTCCGCTGTCACAACTCTAAAACTGCAGTCTCGCCTCGAGCAATTAATTGAATGCCTTGCTGAGACGGTTAATGCACTACAGTCACCGTTCCGCCTCGTCGACGAGACTGCGATTGCCGTCCCAGATCTTCTCCGAGATCTCACTCCCGTTCAGGTCTTCGTCAACCCATATACTGCTGGTATCACAGCACCTTCGGTGCCAGTGCGCATCAATGCCGACCTCCTTGTAACTGGCAGGGAAACATACCGCAGAGCCACTAATGGCGGCCTGTGACTCTTGCCATACGACAAGTCTCCTGTTCTATGTGACTGACAGGATTGCCGGACATTGATTTCTCGTGGAAACAGGTGCAGAGGTCAGTGTCATTCCTGCGGCACAACTAGACCGGCAATGCTCTCCAAAAACTGCACCCCTTTAAGCAGCCAACAACTTTCTCATCAACACATATGGTTAGCGCTCTCTTACCATCGATTTGGGTCTCCGACGCACCTTCCGATATGTATTCATTGTTGCAGACATACGCATGGCCATATTGGGTGCTGATTTTCTGACCCATTTCGCCCCGTGTTGACCTTCGATCATGTTGACTCATCGACAGAACGACTAGTACGTCCATACAGGGCACTCTCGCACCTCTAACAACTACCACTGGGAAATTGCCACAGATATCATCTGTGTTCGCCTTAATTCTGTCAGACTTTCCAGCCATCACGAAACCTTCCAACCATGAGCTGCCAGTCCGCCACAATGTCATGCATCATGTAGTCACTACTGGCCCTCCGCTATTTCGCGGACCCAGACTCCTTGCTAGGGGTCGCCTTGCCATTGCAAAAATAGAATTTGACCACATGCTGCAACTGGGCATCATCCGTCCTTTGTCGAGCAGTTGGTCGTCAGCTATGCACATTGTACCAAAGCATGACCCAGGGGATTGGCGCCCGTGCGGCGACTACCGGGCTCTCAACGCGCGCACTGTCTCTGATCGCTATCCCCTCCCTCCCATTCACGACTTCTCTGCCAACCTCGCAGAAGTGGTGATATTCAGCAAGATAGACTTGGTAATGGCCTATCACCAGATTCTGGTTGAGCCAGCAGACATTCCCAGGACTGCATTTGTGACACCATTCGGGCTTTTCAAGTACGTTCTGTAGGGAGTCCGTCCTGTGTACGGCTCACGCAGAAGCCTAGCTAATGTTCCAGCCGCACACAGTTGTACCGTGCAGGATTAATGTCCCCTATCTGTAGCTCGTCTCATTGCACCTACATGGGTTTGGGCGAATAAGGCAACAGGCTAGGTCAGCAACACACTTTATTGCTATATGTTAGCAATAGCGCGTAAATGTCGTGAGGAGATACTAAAGAAAACAACGGTAGACGCTTACTCCTTGGTCGTTGTCCTCCTCTGCTCGCAGGGGGGGTTGCTGGTTCGACCTCCTTCTTCCAAGGCCGTTGTCAGAGAGGCGTGCGGCCATCCGTACACTAGTTTTGTTCACTGACCCAGGTTTCCTCACCCTGACGAGAATAATACCTTTTCTCGCTGAGGGAAGGGAAACCCGTTCCACACGCCGGGAAAGGGGGAATCGCGAGTGCTGGCCGCAGGGGTGTTCCATCCCCTCGCAAGAGGCTTTATGGACTTTCCAAAGGACAGTCATTCCCCCGCAACTAAGCAGGAAAGGGGGAAACGTGAGTGCTGGCCGCAGGGGTGTTCCATCTCCTCGCAAGAGGCTTTATTGACTTTCCAAAGGACAGTCATTTCCCCGCAACTAGGCTGTCGCGTTGCCGTAAAAGGGAAAGGGAGGCTGGGCGCACATGCTAATCCACATCCCCCCCCTTAAGAAGGCCCCCAAAGGACAGAGATTGAAATGGCTGAGAGTATTTTGTTGTTCATCATCGACGAAGGCTAGGACAGTGGGTCCCAATCCGTGCCCTCCTGCGGTTGGCCCTTTGTTGCAGGTGCTGCAGGTGCCCCCACTTGTCCCCGCTGCATTCAAAGTAGCCACCATCACTGATGCCGTGCCCACTTGCAACATGGCCAGTCATTGCCACCGCTGTCACCTCCACCGCCGTTATTGCCACTGCTGTCGGTTTCTCTGCCCTTACTGCCACCATGGATTTGGTGCTGGTAGAACTCTGGTCCGGGCAGCGCCCCGTTGAGCCCCGCCACTCAGGTCGTTGGTGGCGAATGGGGGTGGCCAGTCTGAGATCGGTCTTCTTCATCACTGGCCCCCAGTCGCCCTCTCCAGCATAGTCTGGGCTGCAGTAACGGTTCACGGTTCCCCCGGTCTGGCAGGCTCGAGAGTCGTCTTCAGCGTGCCGCGCCATGGCCTCAAGGTAGCAGAGGCCATAAGGGTATCCGGACAACCATGGCTCGGCTAGGTAGGCTCGTCCTAGTGACAGCGGCTCTGATACAGCTTGTGCTCCCGGCTGGGCTGGCAGCTGGTCACCCAGGCGCCTATTGTGTAGACGCCCGATGAGGAGGGCAATGGAGTAGGTCGGAAGTGGCGTTGCTTGCTTAGGTGGGGCCATGATGACTAGATGGATGATATTGGGGGGAATCCGGCGAGAGGAGTGGTTTCCTCTCCGAGCTGTTTCGGCGGCACCTCTTTCCCTTTCGACTCTCCATCTGCTCGGTTAAAGTCGACACAGAAAGGACAGGTTAACAATCGCACATGTGTTGCGTGCGAACCCTTGCGTCTCGTGTCGAACATATCAAACGCAGCCTGTCATGGAGAGTCGTCTCCACCTGTTACGCAGAAGTAACGCGTTTCTGGGTTCTTCACTAGATGTCGAGCGATCTCACCCGCCGCCTGCGGCCTCGAAGGTGGACTGATTGTAGCCTCGTGCTCTTCCCGTGACACGTAGCGTTTCACGTCACATACATGCACCGGTCCGCCGCTCGGTTTGCCTTTCATGTTCGCGAGCCGATAAATGAGCAAGGAAAATTTCTCTCCCACTTGGTACGGCCCGGACCGTTTCCGTGCTAGCAAGGCAGCAAACTGTTTGCTAGCATCGCTGAGAATGTGATGGCGCCGCAGCACCAGATTGCCGACTTTGTAGTGTACGTTCCGATGCGTGCGGTCGTACTGTGCCTTCTTCTGTGCCCTATTAGTGCTGAGAATATACCGAGCTTTATGTAAAGCTTCCGCTAGCTTCTCGCGCAGCTGCATTGCGTATTCAGCGCTTGCTGATGTCGCCACTGGCACTCCACTGCGATCCGCAAGTACGGTCTCCATTGGATTCTCTCCCCAGGTTCAGAGAAGAAGGTGCATGCCCAGTCGATCGGTTCACGGTTGATCGTAATGCAAAACCAATCTCTGGAGGGTAGGTATCCTGGTCCCTTTGTCTTTCAGAGAACGCAAGCATGTGCTTGGTGTTGCGATTGACTCGCTCCGTGGGGTTCGACTGAGCATGGTAGGTGGTCGTTCCCTTGTGCTTAATGCCCAATGCGGCACACGTGTCAACAAACGCCTTCGCAGTGAAATAAGAGACGTTGTCTGTCATGAACTGCTCAGGAAACCCGAACCTGGTGAAATCATCCCTCAACTTCTCTAAGATCACTCGAGCCGTCAAATTCCTAAGGGGGAAAAGTTCCACCCATGAAGTGAAGTGATCCGTGATCACCAGCAAGAACTTGTTTCTGCTAGGAGTTGTGGGGTACGGGCCCATTGCCTCACATGCCACGATTCGCCAGGAAGTCTGACTGTTAATCGGCTGCATGAGGCCAGGTGGACGTTTGCCTTGTGACTTGACGCTTTGGCACACTCGACATGAACGGGCGTAGCGAATTACATTCAGCTTAATGCTTGGCCAGGTAGCGAGGCGACACAACTTAGCTTAAGTCTTAGAGCCGCTCGCACGCCCGGCAATGCACGAGTCATGAAAGTAGTGAAGTGCTCCTCTCATTGTGCGCGGTATCACAACTTTAAATGACTCACTTGTGTTATCGTCAAATGGGATTTACTTCAGCAGGATGTCATCAGAATCCAGCAGATATGAATCCAGTGCGCTCAGAGCATTACCAGCTGTTGCCGAGCGCTCCGCACCGACAGCAATACCAATTGCCCCCATGTGTGTGGTGGCTTCACTATTACCCGACTCCCGGAGCCCAACGAACAAAATGGATCTTACTTCTGAGCTTTTAACAGTTCTCTTCTGCTGAACACAATCCCTGCGCTAATGACAGCCTCTACGTGGTTCTCGCTTTTGCCTTGAACTAACGCTTGCTCCGCTGTTTCCGTCAGCGCGAGTGTCTCGCCCTCAGTTCGTTCCGAGTTAGCCGCGTGACTTGTCTCGTGTTGGACTGGAGCATGCGATGGTGTGTCGGCCACGGCATTGTTCTTATCCTTGCGATAGCGAACAGTGAAGTCGTGTAACGCAGCAGCAGCAATGCCCAATGCGCCAGGCGGCCACTTGGTTCATTCAAACGCCTCAATCACGTGAGAGCCATGTGGTCAGTCTCGATCACAAACGCAACTCCGTCAACGTAGAAGTCAAACTTACGGTGAACGAAAACTATTGCAAGACACTCTTTTTCGGTTACCGAGTGGTTCCTCTCGGCCGGCATTAACGTACGGCTCGCAAACGCAATCGGTCGAAGGGAACCTCCATGCTCCTGAAGCAGAATTGCTCCTAAGACCAGGTCGCTTGCGTCTGTGTGAATCACAAGCTCCCCGTTCAAATCGGGTAGCTGTAGCTCGGCCATGTTGGCCAGCAACTTCGTGAGGCGACGCAGTGTGGCCTCCTGCTCTTGGCTCTAAGCCTGAGGCTCGCCATTCCTCAAGAGCTTCGTCAAAGGCACCTGCACTAACGCGCAGTCTGGAGTGAACTGGCAATAAAAGTTCACCATCCCCAGAAAGCACCTCAGCTCACCGATATTGTTCGGCGATAGATAGCCGACTATCGCTTCAAGCTTACCCTTATCCAGCAAAATGCGACCCTCATCAAGAGTGAATCCCAATAATTTTATTCGGGTTGCCACTGTCTGAGCTTTGTTCAGGTTCAGAGTGTTGCCCGCAGACCTAAGCCTTTCTAGAACGTCTCTCAAGTGGCGCAAGTACTCCTCGAACGTTTTCGAGTAAACCACTGTCATCTAAATATGCGAGTGTGTGCTATCACTTTGCACCTCCCAGAACTCGGTCCATTAGCCTCTGATGTGTAGCGGAAGCTCCCACCAACCCGACAGACATTCTCCAGAGTCGGAAAAGTCCTCTATGGCATGTGAAAGCCGATTTTTCTTTATCCCGCTCGTTCATCTCGAGCTAAAAATATCCACGGCTAGCATCGAGCGTAGTGAAGTATTTCGCTCCGCCTAGGTTGGATACTAACGATGAAATGGAGGGAAAAGGCTATGCGTCCTTCTTCGTAACCTCATTCAGCCTGTGGTAGTCTACACAAAGGTGATATGTATCATCTTTCTTTGGAACTAGAACTACCGAGAAACCCCATGGGCTGTTTGACATCTCAGCTACGCCTGTGTCGATTAGTTCGGCCAAGGCGGCGTCAAATGCTTTCCGCTTAGCCAAGCAGATCATTCAGGGATTGCATTTCCAAGGTCATGCATCACCCGTGTCAATTCTATATTTGAGCAACGTAGTGCGGCCGGGGCGGTCAGCAAACACCACGTTGTACTCGTACAACGACAACGACAGCTGCGCTCGTTCCTCTTCTGGCAGGTTCTATGCCTCTACCAAAAGCGGGTGCAATGCCCTTCTCTGCAGTGCAGCACATTGTTCCAGTGGGGTGGCTACTCGCTTTCTCGGTGAGCTTTCCTCCCCGCATACACTGCGATTAGCATGCTTTTGTCAATGCGGGGGCCTTCGAGAAAAGCTCTAGCACGTCTCCGTCATGCTCGGTAACCGCCGTTTGTAATGTCAATGACAGCATCCGACTTGGTGAGGAAGCCTCGACGCAGGATTAGAGACATTGACCGCCCAGGAAGATGCAAGAAACGTTGTCGTCTCACTCGTCTATCTCAGTGGATCACTAGCCTAGCCATGCCGCTCGATTGTGCTGTGCCCGTAGCAAGGCGGAAAATGTTGTTGTTTTGTCTCAAGGGAATATTGTTCTCGCAGAGATGGTGCAACACATCGTGACCGAATGAAGAAGTGCTTGCCCCAGTATACAAAAGTGCTATGAACTTCTTTCGAGCTACCGTTAACTCGATTAGCGGTGCGGGCGAGTCTACGGCATCGCTTGTACGACAGACTGAGGGTGCAAATGATCCAAACACATCAGTGGGATTACTGATTGCCGTGCGGGGTCTGATGTGGATCACCGATGGCACAGCCCATTTCCCGAACCGCGCGTTTGCTCCTGACCCGGTGTGCAGTCGCATTCGGGGGCAATGTGCCCCGGCGCACTTCGCCGATAGCAAAGATCGCGGAAACCATGCCGGCTCAATCGTAAGTCCCCTCGATCAGGGGGACCTCGCTCAGGGTTGCGCTGCTCGTTACGTCACATGTCGACCGCGCGCTCCTGTCGTGGAATGTCACGCGCGGGGGCAACGTGGGCCGTACGAAGTGGATAAGCGTAGGGGCCTAAAGTGCGGTCTGACGGCTCCCGACCACGTGGTACATGCTCATTAGCGAACGATGCTGGTGCATTACCCCTAAACACTTCTGAGGCTATCCCGCCACCACTCCTCGCACAGTGAGGTTCGAATGACCGCGCTACGGGCAGAGGTAGGCGATACGATTGTGGAACGAGGATGTCCCCTTGTATGCGCTTCGTTCGGTGGTGAGCTCTTCTAGGTCTGCGAACTTGCATCCCCTGAAGTGCGGTACAAAAGTCGGGTGTGCTTGATGCGCAACGTGCGAGACTTTTTTTGCGTTGTTGGTGTGAAGGTTACCGAGACCATACAGTTCGTCCATCGCCCGTACTTACTCCAGCAAGGATTCGTTCAGATGCTGGGTTCGTCGTCTACCTTGACACGTGATCACACAGTCTGCACGAGGGCCTGTGCTGCGTTCTGCAGGGCGCTTGCTTGGCTTTGCATAACTGACAGCGCATTCTGTAAGAATACCTCGCTCGAGGGCAAATCGTTGCCCGCCGACTCTCCTACAGTTGCGGCGTGTGTCGAAGCAACTTATGGCGGCGCCTCTCTGTTTGCGTCGCGAGGTGTCCAAGCGCCTGGCGTGGCGCTTTTAGTCGTAGGCCTAATCTGCGCCAACGCGGCCTCTGCACCCTCCTGACCGTCCTGCGTCAAACGACTACAATCTACGCTGTCGGAAAGTCGTAACAGTGCCCCCGCGTTAGCCAAAGGATCGACACTCTGCGACGTTGCATCAGACAACATTGACAAATCTTGGAATTACGACATGCCTGTTGTCCTACGGGTGGAGAAGCGTCGGTAGTTGCTCGCATCCACAAAACTAGTCACGTTGCCAAATTCATTGGTTGGGCGCCAGATGTAGCGGGTCCGTCCTATGTACAGCTCACGCAGAAGCCTAGCTAATGTTCCAGCCGCACACAGTCGTACCGTGCGCAATTAGAGTTTCTTATTCGTAGCTCGTCTTATTGCAGCTACACGGTTCGGACGAATAAGTCAACAGGCTAGGTCAACAACAAAACTTTATTGCTATACGTTAGCAATAACGCGTAAATGTCACGAGGAGATACGACAGAAAACAAGGGTAGATGCTTACTCCTTGGTCGTCGTCCTCGGCTCTCAGGGGGGTTCGTGGGTTCGACTTCCTTCTTCCAAGGCCGGTGTCAGAGAAGTGTGCGGCCGTCCGCGCGCTAATTTTGTTCACTGACCCAATTTCCCTTAATCGACGTAGCACGTTTTAAAACATAGGACAGGGGAAGGGACAGAAGGGAGCAAATGTCCCCTGTCCTATGTTTTCCCTGTTTCCCTTCCCCTGTCGTATGTTTTAAGACGCGCTACGTCGATTAAATATGTCTTACCAACATGCCCAACTTTATACTGCAGCCAGTTTCCCTCTCTCTGACGAGAATAATACCTTTTCTCGCTGAGGAAGGGGAAACCCGTTCTGCGGGCCGGAAAAGGGGGAATCGCGAGAGCTGGCCGCAGGGGTGTTTCATCCCCTGGCAAGAGGCTTTATTGACTCTCCAAGGGACAGTTATGTCCTCGCAACTAGGCTGTCCCGCTGCCATAAAAGGGAAAGGGAGGCTGGGGGCACGTGCTCTCCCACAGTTCGCATGCCGTTCGTGTTGAGAAACGCTGCTCAGACGTTCCAGAAATTTGTCAACAAAGTAATCCGTGGATTACCCTTCGTATTTGCCTATCTTTACGACCTCCTGGTAGCTAGCGTTTCTCCCGAACAGTATTACAACCATTTGCGTCTCCTATTTTCTCGGCTCCAAGAACATGGCCTTCTCATCAACCCCACAAAATGTATCTTTGGTGTCGAAGACATCGAGTTCCTCGAGCATCATGTGACTAGGGAAGGCATCAGACCATTGGATAAAAAAGTTAAAGCCTTACGCGACTTCCCTCGCCCGACATCTATCTGAAAGTACCACGAGTTCCTTGGGCTGCTCAACTTCTACCACCGGTTTCTCTCCAACATCGCCCACATAATCATACCGCTCGTCGACCTACTCAAGACCACCAAAACTCCGTCATCCCCCCTGACATGGACGCCTAACGCCGAATCGTCCTTCCAAGCTGCCAAAAACGCATTGGCAGACGCCACGCTGCTTGTGCATTCTCTGTATGTTGCACCAATGCGTCTTATCACCGATGCATCTAGTGTGGCTGTCGGCGTGGTGTTACAACAGTTGCAATGCAACTCCTGGTATCCACTCTGGTTTTTCTTGCAGAAACTAAAACCTGCAGAAACGCGCTACAGCATGTTTGGTCGTGAGCTGTTAATGGTATACTTAGGCATTCGACATTTCCGACATCTACTTGAGGGCTTGAACTTTCACGTCCTCACAGACCACAAGCCTTTGACATCTGCTTTTCACGGTAATCATGACACTTATACCGCACGAGAAATATGACACCTCAACTTTATCTCCTAATTCGCCATAGACATTCGATACATTGAAGGCCCAGTCAACGAGTCCGCAGATGCTCTCTTGTATCGATGCCATATCAGCGGCCACACTTGACTACGAAGAAATTGCCGTGGTGGAACTAACAGATGTCGAACTTCGGGACATTTGCTCATCCACAACATCACTGGCGCTGACTGACGTTCCCCGTCCATTTTCATCGGGCACCATAAATTGCGACGTGTCACGGGGTCGAGCTCGACCAATTGTTCCTCTCCAACTTCGCTGTAACATATTCAATGAGCTGCATGGCACCTGTTACCCCGGAGTTTGTGCTACTCGGCGTCTCATTACGACCTGCTTTGTGTGGCCGAGTGTGAACTCTGGCGTACAGCGCTGGGCGCATGGATGTCTCTACTGTGGCTCCAATGGCTCCAAGAGGACCCGACACACGAAATCGCGAATTCAGTCATTTTGCCCACTCATGCACGGTTTGATCACGCTCACATTGACATCGTTGGCCCATTTCCACCGTCTCGAGGTGCTCGCTACATCTTCACTTGTGTAAACAGATATACCCACTGGCCTGAAGCTTCTCCTCTCGCCAAGATAACGGCATTACCGTGGCTTCAGCATTAGTCAGTGGCTAAATCTCGCGCTTTGGATGCCCCAGTGTTGTTGCCACCGATCGCGGCCAACAGTTTGAATGCGATCTCTCGTGAACTAACATGCCTGCTTGGAGTCCGCCATATTCATACTACCACTCACCACCCATCGGCAAATGGAATGGTTGAACGCCTTTATCCTCATCTTAAAGCCGCCTTGATGGATCGCCAGGCTCGTTCATTATGGGCTGAACATCTTTCTCTCGTACTGCTTGGCGTACGTTCATCTTTCAAGGAAGACTTCGGCTGCACAGCTGCGGAGTTGGTCTATGGTACGACGCTGGGTATACCTGGGGAATTTTTCATGCCAGGTGCTGTCACCACACCCGATCCAGACAGTTACGTGGAACAGCTCTGTTTCCTCTTTCCCTGCCTGCGTCCTTGCCCTAGTCGTGATGCATTGTCGACTGACGTCTTTGTCAGCAAGTACTTGGCCACAGCTAGCCACGTTTTCGTCCGGCATAAAGGTATCCGGCCCTCCCTTACGCCTCTCTACGAAGGCCCATTCAAGGTGCTCAGTCGGACAGAAAAAACAGTCACCATCAAGCTCAATGGACGTAAAGAGGTCGTGGTGATCGACAGAGTTAAACCCACCTATCCAGCGACAGCGCCCGAAATATGTGCTTTAAACTTCTTTGCCACCACTGACATGCAGGCTCCACCCGATCGCCTGACCGCTAAGACTGTTTCTTTGGGACCAGTGCACCACTTCCCTTTTTATCAAAGGGGGAGAGCCCTCTAGCGGTCATCATCATCATTGGCCGCCTATTAATTATGGCGCACTCAGGTGTATGTGTACGCCCCTGCGCTTTTGTTCCTCGTGTGGCATGCTCTGCGGTTAGAAGTTCTACTCCTGCCGTTGGCCTGAACAGGTTCCTTGTGTTTTCGCACGCCGCCACATGCATGATTATAGAAGACCTAACCTCAGTCCCTAAAGCTGTTATTCTTGATTGCTATTACGGTGAACTGTTGTCAGTCTCTATCATTTTTACACGAAAGTAGAAATAAAGCAGCTCGAAGGCCAATGAAGAAGAATGAAGACTGAAAATGTGGCTGCCTCACGGCCCTAGGCTGGCATTAAAACGGCACCAGCAATGGCAATGAAAATTACGGTGTTTGGGTCCTTTTGCTCATGGTTGGCAGACTCCTTTTTTTTTTAAATGATCGTTATTATCAAACAGGAGTTTATTGATAACAGCTATAAAAAAATTAAATATTTATTCACACTTTTACGGTATAGTATACATTTTGGTACTGTTCTTTAGGCCCTTTGTGCAATATTTTTATTAAAATAAGTAAAAATAGACACCTATATCTAGGTTTTGCTGTCAGCATCATGTTAAAGTGTGTCTCATTATCATTTTAAATGTTATTGGCATGTAATACTGTATGATTTATTCTAGTTGTCATTTTAAAGGTTCCATTGTTCTTCACATGCTTGTTGTGATCTTGTCTTGCCCTTCATTGTACTTGGTAGGGCAGTTCTCCATACATTATCAGCTTGTGTCCGTTCAGTCTGCATTGCTGATTCCAAGCGATTTGTTCGTGCTCTGCAGGTCCGTGGTGCTGGCCACAGTGCTGGCTTGCAGCAGAAAAATTTGCAACACGATCACCAACAGATGCCAGCTGCACATTTCGATGACAAGAGGCAGCAGCACTCCAATGAACAGGTGAGCAAGCCTCTCACATAGTCGTCAACAGCTGCCTTACTAGAGCTGTGGATCATGTGCGCAGATCCACGTTGGAGAGCAGGCTTCAGGCGATGCGGGTCATCGTCTGCACCATAAAAATGCGCAGCACCATCCGCATCAACCACCTCCTCCAGCAGCTGCTAATGCTGGCAGAAAGCAGCCACACACTGAACTGGTAAGCCGTTCATTGGGGCTGTGTGTGGCGTCTTGTGAAGAGATTTGCAGGCCATCAGTGCTGTAATAAGCTGCAATATGATCGAACAACACCCTCGATAAAGTTTTGCATGCTTCCGATACCAAGCACAAGACGATCTCCGGGCATCGTGCTCTAAGTAGTAGTGTGACGGAGTGATCTTATCGCACGCTCATCCATTGTCATCTGACGAGGAGATTTTTCTCGGGCAGTATTGACGGACAATCACTTGCAGCGGTTGTTTCATTTTCTCGAAGTTTTGCTTGGTTCGGCCATCAAATGCAGAGGCAATGGCCTTTCTTGCACGTTGACAAGCTCGCTATGTTCACAGTACAGGGAAAGCAGTCAATTCTGTGCTCTGAATGTTAAATAAAGGCCATGTCTTGTGAAAGTGAAACTGTGTCCGAAGGTATTTCCGAAGGATTAAGTCACCTTTCATGTCCTGGAGCTTGTTTTGTGATTTAGCACATTTAAAAATGTCATCACTCATTTCATGGGGTGTTTACACTAGGTGGCCTTGCCATTCACAAAGTCACCTTGTTTATGTTAGAGCCACTGAGCCATGAGGGAGTTGCAAAGCTCTTTGTTCCTTAAAAGCTGGTGTTACACAGGAAACGCTGTGTCGCCATAATGTTGCAAATGAATACAGTCAAAGCATAATAGTATCGGCCACAGAGTACTGCAGCGCCACAACTACGAAAGTGGCATTTATTTGAACTATTATCGAGGTGTATGGTTTCGAGTGAAATGGTAAACATACCAGGTGCCAACGTAAGGCTGAGGGCTACTGAATTGAGTATATTCATTTTATAATTGTTGATTTTTGCAACAGTTCCAACTTAAAAAAGCAGTCAAGTTAAAACAACAGAAATTGAAAAAATAAAAACTAATAATAAAAAAGGAGTACATAGCAATACAATCGATAAAGCATATTTACGCTCTTTATTTGCATCTTCGGGACGTAGAAGTGTAACACGGTGATACTTTTACTTGTGCTTAAGCCATAGTCATGAAGGGGTGGGCCATTAAATGTGCTTGCTTTAATGCAAAAAAAAAAAGGCCCCCACCTCCCCAAAGGGAATCGTGAGGAAATGCGAATGCACTGCGTATTGTCTATAACAACGTTTGGCACGGGAGAACCCAGCATTAGAAGAATAATGTTTTTTTTTTTTTTCTTACACCGTGCAGCCATTAGCGTGGTTCACCGGCGGGCTTGGCGGCGGGCAGCTGCTGGTGTTAACACGTTAATGCAGCTTTTTGGTTCGTTCATGAAAGCTGTTGTAGGCGTTGTTGCAGCAGGCTTTTCAGCATGGCCACGCTATGCATGGGTGAGAATCACGTCATGACACTGTTCGGAAAGAATAGAAAGCTGTGGACATTTTTTGAATAAATGTTCTTTTGTTTTTCTAGTTCAGATCAGCTACATTTTTCTTTTCAATTTCACTACAATGGAATTTTTGCTTCAATGAATTTTTTTCCTGCGCCCCGTCAGTTTCGTTGTGGTGGAGTTCGACTGTACTGTGAAGGGAACAAAACAAACACTGTTATCGGCTCGGCATTTCACAGCAACGTCTCGAACACACATTTCCGGATGCTCTTGAAAGACTCCCAGCCAGTGAACGGTTGAGAGTGAGGGCGAGCAGACGGTAAAAAGGGTCGTAGGGAGGAGAAAGAGTGAATGATGAGAGAAGTAGTGGCGAAGCACTGCACCTACCCTTTCCTACACTCTCGCTTCACATGCTCTGGTAGCTAGGGGAGAGGGTAAGCGTGCACGCGGAACTGTTACTTGGGAGAGAGGGTGTGAGAGGGAAGATAACACCTGCCAGCGCTGGCAACGCGGGATGCCTGATAGCCCGACTAAGAAATGCATTCACATTTAAAAGTAAAAGCACATGCAGATCAGTTGCCCATTTGGCTGGCTGCTCTAGACAACCTCGACATTTTTGTACTGCACCTCACTATAATGAGGCCTTTAGTAGATATTTGGACTCGTTATCTCAGGCTTCGTACAAATATGCTGCAGCCACTGAGGCACAGCAGTTAGCTCCAAGCCACTTTCTAATGTCTCCATCTCTGCACAGGTACAGGGTGCCAAACAAAGTTCTGACGACGCTGGGTGTCGCCAGCATCAGAAACCCGCGCAACAGCAGCCCCAGCAGCCCCCAGCCACCAATACGGTCAACAAGTTGCACACGTCTGAACAAGTAAGTAGTTACTGCGACGTTTTTCTTCTTTCATCACACTTTTGTTGGCCTTTCCACATTATAGAGTCTTAGTGTCAGCAGTTAGCTCAAAAGTTCGAGCAGGAGTGCAGGACCTTCCTTTTGCGCCTTCTTGTTCCACTGAAGTGCCCACAGAGCGAATGTGGTGAGTTAGGTGAGCTACTGCAATTTCATAAGAGTGGAACCCCTTTGTAAGAGACACTCATGCCAGAGACAAATGGGTATAAGAGACACCATTGCACCAACATTAAGGGGGCAGACTGGTCTTTGGGACCAAAAAGTGACAAAAAAATTCATTTCCTAAAATTGACATATTTTGTTTTTGCAAGTATTTTTCTATCTCTCGGCAAATTTTCACACACCAGGAAGTAGTAATTTTTTTGTAATGTCATTCTAACTGTCCAGATTCTTGGTGCTGTTAACATGCAGAACCTGCAAAAAATGGGGAACCGACTTTGGAGCTTCTTTATAATTTGCCAGCACCTGTGTCTAAAGCTCTACTACCAATTTATGAGCGCCTTTTAAAGGATTGCAAAACATGCAACCATGATTAGTGCTTCTTGAAGAAACTGTGTGTTTTCAGTTTTTTTTTTTTTCTCAAAAAAGTAAATATATGGCTGTTCAATTTTGAGGCCTCAATATCTCTGCAGCTAGGGCAGGTACAACAATAATTCTTTTTGCAGTGGAAACCTGTATGTGTGTAGAATGCAAGGATGGAAACAGAATTCAGAGTGCAGGCCTTTTTAATTACTAAACAAATTTGTAACACAATTCCAACTGCTTTTGAGAATGGGTAGTTAATTTTGCTGTAAAATAACCAACAAAGGTCTAAAGACAAAAATATTTTGCATACTTTCACTCTATAGTCGTTAGTCTATGTTTGCATGTCTTAAATAGCACATTTAATTTAGCACTTTTTTTCTATGGTGGCCTTAAAGAATAGGGGGTGAACTTAAGTGGTCTTAGGAACAAGATAAGTTACAGGAAAACTAATTAAATAATTGAAATCAGCAGAAAAAACTGCATAACCCTGTGCAGTTTGATCAAGATCACTGAAGAAGTAAGGGAAAAATGTCTAAGACCAGTCTGTCCCCTTAAAATAAGTGTTGATAAGAAAATGTATACATGGTACTTTGCTTATAAGAAACGAGAATCGCTGTCCTGTGCATGTCTCTAATAAAGGGGTTCAACTGCTATAAAGCAACACAAAGGAAACTGCACACGGAGAAGCTAGCACAATATTCATGCCCAGTGCTGGTAATTTTGCTGGGAGGCCACAAAATTCATGTTTGCGTGTATGGAATAAAAATTTCTAGAGCAACCTTCTGTTATTTGACACTGCTCTAAAAAGGTGAAGCTGCTGTGGAAAAAGGTACCCTAAGGGCATTGTTCTCGATGTGGTCACGATTCAGGGTACTATCGATTTCAGAGGACTTTTATTTATTTATTTATTTATTTATTTAAAAAATACCTTACAGGCTCTATTACGGAGCATAGAGTAAGGGGGGTACATAGGAAAGAATGCTAGTGGGTGATACTTCTGCCACAATACAAAGCAACTACAAAGCAAAGCAACTACACAGCAACTAATAACTAATAACTAATAAAAATACAAAGCAAGTAATAACATTGGAACTAATAACAGTGGTTGTACAAATGACAAAGAGGGGCCTGACTTGGCACCGTACCTGCCAGTGTGCACCGCTGGCAGGGTTTCGAACTTCCAGCCGTGCCGGGAGTGCTGTCGGCTGTCTACCTTGATGGTCGCGATGGCAGGTTGCACATTATGCGGTTACGCATAAAGATAACAAGGTGTTTCTGTATGTGCAAAGCTGTGAGAAATAATTATGAGTTGTGGTGTCTGTTGGAGCTTCATTTTTTTTTTTCCCACTCAGTTGATCATGCTCGTTGTTGCAAATTTTCTGAGATGTTGAGCATTTCTAATGTAAGAACACCTGAGCTCATTTTCCACGAAATAAAACTAAAGCTATGCTACGTAAAAAATGATCCGCCAACTCAACATTGTCAGTTTTACATCATTTTTCCAAGCTCGACCAGCCGAAACAGGAAATAAAATGAAAATATGGGAAAATTTGGGGACTACATACTGTGTGAAAGGGTGCAAATGGAATTCGCCATAGTTCAAAATGTATTTTATTCTCTACAGTACTAACAAACATATTTGCACCAGAATATGGTTGCCCCACCGCGGTGGTCTAGTGGCTAAGGTACTCGGCTGCTGACCCGCAGGTCGCGGGATCGAATCCCGGCTGCGGCGGCTGCATTTCTGTTAAGGGTGGAAATGTTGTAGGCCCGTGTGTTCAGATTTGCATGCACGTAAAAGAACCCTAGGTTGTCGAAATTTCCGGAGCCCTCCACTACAGCGTCTCTCATAATCATATGGTGGTTTTGGAACGTTAAACCCCACAAATAAAGAAAATCAAAACCAGAATGTTTTTTTTTCTAAACTGCCGCTCTCAACGGCTCTACAGCTGCTCCTTAGCTTTTTTTTCTCTTTTTTATTCTCTTTTTTTTTTTCAGGAAAACCGAAACTGCGGTAATGTGCTGTATTTTAATGCACATGTTGACTACATTTTTTAGGGTAAGAAAACGATAAATTGAGCTGAAGGATGTAAAAACAGAACCAATGAGCACGAATGCTGTACAGTAGACTCAGGATAATTCAAACTCTGATAAATCAAGCTTTTGTTAATTCAAATAAAATTCAATTTTTCGGTTGGCCCTCTATTCTTTCAATTTATTTAATTTCTTAATTCAAGTTCTACCATTCAGTTGATTCATACTTTTTGCGGGTCTATACCAGAAAATATCAGTTGCTTTCCCACTACTGTTTAAAAATTTGTGTGCTTATATAATCCTAGCAGTCTAAAAATGAAAAATAAGCACCTGAGGCCTTCAAAGAAGTAGGCTTTGCAAGAAAACAAATGTTCGAAACAAAGCACACGCATGGTAAACCGTGATGCTTCTCAACTGGTATAGAGAGCTTCATGCTGATGGCGCATACCTATAGCAATGAAGCAGTTGGAAATTCGCGATTTCTAGAAAAAGCCTGATCAGCAGTAAATGGCCAATAAACTTTTTACTTTACACCCCTGATTTCTGTTCACTGCATGCAGTTAGGGCTTAAAAACACTTTAAAGTTTTTAAATGGGATAAAATCAATGCCTAATCACAATATGTGTTGTCACCCCACCCAGAGTTATCTATCTGAGAACTTTAATAGTTCAAACTTTGATAATTCAAACAAAGTTTAGAGGTCCCTTAGAGTCCGAAATAATGAGGTGACAAATAGTGTATGTTGGCTGTGTTTGACACATAGGTATATGGCCGTAGTTTTCTTGTTTTCAGCATTATACTAAATCTTTTTTTTTTATATGCCATTCAGCGTTGCTATGCTAGCTCTAAAAGCATTAAAACATAGTTGCTGTGGAAACTGTATATCTCTGTTCCCATAATTGTGAAATGCTTTACTTGTGGCAGTGAATCGTACATGGTCTTTGCCCCTCATGACGCAAGCTGGTGTGTTCTTGTGCGTGAAAGTTGCGCGGCTCTACAGATGAATGCAAAAAGCACCTTGCTCTGCTCCTCCAAAAAAAGGGACTGCTTTGAATGTGGTGCTTTTTCTACTAGACATAGTGATTACCAAGTTTGTCTCCCTTATCAATATCGTGGTCATTCTTACTGAGTCAGGGTTGCGAGCCCTGCAGTTCTGCTGGTATTATCTTATTTGTTACTCATTACAGAGCGTATGAGGGTGTTCAGGCTTGCATCGACAAATCACTGAATGTCGTAACGTACGCTGTTATCCCGCAAGCTTTGCTGTTTAATCGCCTGCACCTACTGACTACATGGCTGCCTCATACTCTAGCTCTATGTTGCACTCAGCTTGTTCTTGTGACATGAAGTGCTGGGCATGTTGAACATGTGCGTCTGGTGTTTAGTGTTTCAGTACTTGTGCTGTGTGGCTAAACATTGCACTGTGAGCTGCTGCAAAAAAATTCATTATTGCCACTGCTTTAGCGGGAACTTTGTGTGACGACAAGTTTTTGCTTGCATGTGTAGCTAAATGATTGTGATACCTATAATCACTTACACATATGCATGTAATGACTGTCTTGGCACTTCGCGGCATTCAATTGGAGCTCTCATCACACCTGCGCTTCGGACACACATTGGTACGCATGTTGTCGAACCCACTTATAACGATACTCAAGTGTCACAAAAAATTTTATTGTTACAACCAACGATTCCTATAAATGGGTTCCACAAAAAAATCTAAATAGAGGGATGGCAAGCTGCTGTAGAAAACTATAACATCGAATGGGATATGCCAGAGACATCATCAGTTATGGTAATGACAATGCTGTCCATTTTCAGACATGCTTAAAAGTTTGGACGCTTTCACAGAACCGCCACAAGCCACATTGAGCCAATGTACGACAACATGGCAAGTTGGGAATACTAAAGCTCTTCGAAGACTCTACGATTCATTCAAATTTGATGTCCAAAATGGCAAAAAATTGGCCTTGTATCGGCATGTAATCTGCAAATGTCTTCGAAAGACGATAATCTTGCGTGTGGAGAGAGTGAACAAAACATTTCTTTGATGTTCTGTACAAGAAAATTGGTGAATTGTATTCCGGAGGCGCTGCGTTAGAGTGCCTCGAGCGTGCAGCGGAAGGGAACGGGCGCGTCAAGTCACGTCACACGTGAGACATGAGCGCCATCTGGAAGTTTCTTTTGGAAAACAAAGCGCGTGGCCGTGCGCACTTGTCTCAGAGGTAATAAGGTGAAGAACGCGAGGCGACGGGTAGGTGCCACCACTATCTCGTCTTAGCAAAGCATTGGAAACACTCCCCATTCCGTGCAAGCGTTGCATGGTAAGCGCTACGGTCCTTAAAATTACTTATGTATGCGTTTTCTAGTTAGAGATGCATATGCAGAATATATGCGTGTTGTTATGGTGCCCCAGACATGCACAATAATTGCTTTTTAATTGAGAATTGCACAAGCATGAACGCTCAACCTTGGGAAACATTGGTGGTCGCTGCGGATGGAATCGGCCGTTTCAAGTACCGGATGCCGGTAAGAGTGGACCGACAAATGTACAGACAGACCAAAATTTTTGCGTCGAAGGTCCCCAAGAAAGACTATCGTCTTCAAAAGCTACAGCTGCTCCTACGCAGTGGGGAATTTCAAAAGTTAGCTTTGTTGCAGCGGTACACCACTGTGCAGTGAAGCATACCATAAATTGGAAGGGGCATGGGGGGCTTTGGTATATGTGGATGGCCATTTGGCAGCTTGAATTTTTCGTTTCCTTCTTCTTTTTTAAGGGTATTTGTGTCTATTACCTTTTAACACGGATACCCAGCACCAGAATTTATCGTTAAACTGGCACGGTCACTATTATCTGGCCGAACGGGAGCATTGCTGCGGGTGGGTTATTTCTCCATAAAAAACATGCATAAGTTGATACTGCAGCAGCTTCTCATTGTTCAACTAATATATTGTTAAAAGCGGTATTGTTATAAGTGGGTTTGACTTTATCTGGCTTAGCTGGCAGCTAGTTTTGCTTTGCAGAAATATTTGTCTGCAGTGTACTATTGCAGTATCTATGCATCTTGGCACAAGGTGTGGGCAATGAGAATTTATGTTGTTACAATCGTACATAATTGCGCATAGATATGCCGAGTGTTCATAATGTAACAATGCCACTATTGTTGTGGCACACGCTTTTACGCTAGCACGCCTTTAGCTTTTCAAGTTAGCTGCTGTGTTTGAGCTACTTACAAGCGCTGTAGTGGTGGCTATCAGAAAATGCTGTCTAGTTGTGAAGAATCGCCCAAAACATTTGCAGCCACATGCCCCTTCTCGAGGCAAGGCTCGCATGAAGAAGAGGAAAGGAGGCAAGCCGACTTGCTCTTAACTTCCGTATTGCGATCTGGTGAGTTTTCCAGCTAGGTACGAATGTTATCCTGTTTGTTTCATTGCCTTTCATCCCGCATCATCTGCACACCTGCGCTTTGATTTTTGTAATATGCCCCGGTTGTGGGAGTACTTGCCTGCGGAGGAAAACGCTACCTTAAATGTGAGGTTATTCTTGCTTTCTTATCCGCAAGTTCGCTTTTACTCCAACATTCTCCCGGTCTCTGTTACATGCAGGGCAGCCATAGATTAAAGTACCAGTCACTCTGATCAGTAACATTGTCGAGTCACTCCAGCAGTGAAGGAATATTTAAGCTGCATCTGTTCATTACGTGCTGTTGGCAGAAACTCCTAGTGTGCCTAGTTACAAAATTCGCTATCTAGTATATAAAGGATGGTAATTGTATGTTATGAACTTTGCTGCTACTTACTAGGTAGAGCCTTTATCAGGGACCTATCATTTTGAGTCAGAAACGTACAGTCCTGCGAAATTCAGGTCTTGTATAGAATACGCTAGCAGGTTGATATGTACAGCAAGATTTCAAATCTTGAAAACTGCCCGCTGTTTTGTTTGGGCACTAGCATTCGTATCGTTTATTCACACAACATACAAAAGCTATGTACAATAGGCTCTCATTGTATGGAACCTCAAGGGACCAGAACAATATGTTACGTTCAAAGAAACGCTAAACAGCAAAACGATTTTTTGCGTATTAGTAAAGTACAATTTCACAATCTCGAAAACACCACCCTTACTGTGACATGACGCTCACTAAGTGAGAAAATGTGCGAAAAGAAAATGCAGGTGGCGACGCCACCTTGAAGATCCTCGTACCAAACATAGCGATGTGGGAAATTTCGAAGCTATGTTCTGTGAGTGCCATAGTACTTAGCATACAACGTTTAAGAAAATTTCATCCAGCCAATGCCACAAAAACATCTAAAGTCAATTTTGAAATTTCTCCTTACGTGTGGAGATTCTGGCACGAAATTTAAAAATGAAACTTCTACTTTGATTTTCTCCGCTAATAAAGAACCTATAATAGTGAAACATATGGCATTGGCGTTCTCAGAGTGAACATTGTGAATTCAAACAAAGTCATTGGTCTTCTTTAGTGGATCTTTAATAGGAGTTCTGTTTATGGAGAAGTGAATAAGAGGGCAGAAAATAAGCACAAAACCAATGATATCAGAGGTAGGTGTTCCATTTAAGAAGCAGTGCTGTTTAACGGATTTCTATTTACGGAGAGTCTGTATGTCGAAAGTGAATAATAGACGGATGTTCTGCATTACGAGGCTGTAAGCTGCGAAACTATCGTACAACTGCCAACGCAGGTGATAGCTCTTTGCTGGCTTTGCGTGCCATTAATGTTAAGCAAAATGTTTTTATTCCTTCCGTATATCAGAGGATAAGAAAAATTGCAGGCAAATGCATGTGTCGCATACCAATCTGCAAGAACAAGTAGTGTGATGCATCTCCTCGAAAACTATTGACATGTATCCACTAGACGTGTAGGTATTATCGATGCATTAAAAAAATTGTTAAGATCATCAATTTTTGTAGCTTATGCGCAAATAAACCAGTGCCTCATCTTTTCGTGTTCACTAAAACCAGCTAGAAGGAAAATATTGTCGCGTAGTCGTGACATTGACGAAGGAAACAGTCGGCGTATCAACGAATAAACTTTAATGTTGACTCTCAGTAATTTGTTAAACAACAACTGCCTTTGATAGAATTGGTGTCGTGCTTGTTTTGCTGCAGCCCCGTTATCTTTCAGTAAACAGAACTCCTGCTAAATGGAGCATATTTTTCTGGTTCCTTCAGGTTCCATTTAATGAGAGTCTGCTACATTTGGCCGAACTTGTGTTCGGAAAACTGAGTCAGACTACAGCAACTCACACTGGCACTGATAGCGGTGAACAGAGTGTCTGCTGTCTATACTCTAATCTGTGGAAGGCGCATTGGCATTTATACATGTAGGAGCATCATTACTGGCGGCCGCGTTCGTTGGACAATAAACTCAATTCTTCGTGTCAGCATGTTCAAACCTAGCGAATGATCCTAAAATAGTGTGGAATGGTCTCACGCATTCTGACGGGGTTGGCGTAAAGCATTATCCACGTGCGCAATAGGCCGGCAACATAAAACACAAAAAAGCGGCAAAAGTGTCAATGTTACAACAGGTGGCATGAAATGAGCACTGTTGTGTAGTATGCATGAAAGAATGCATATTCATTCACGCATATGTGCCCAGGATTGTATGCTCTCACAACAGTTAAACTTTTTCTGTCCTCTGTCCCTCATGTAACACGCATAAAAATAAGTTTATAAAAACGCAGTACAGTCATACAGGGGAGACAGCTCTTCAAGTAAAAAAGTGCATAACCAGATACGTACTAGCACTAGCAGGACTTGTTAATTACCAAGCGACATTTAAAAACCGAAAGAAAACGAAAAAGCAGTGTACACTGCCATAAATGGCTGTTTTGTGGAATACTCGAGAGTGGTGTTCAGGGAAGCTGAGAGAGAATGAAAGAATATTTTCTTTACTTCACTGATAGCGGTGAACAGAGTGTCGGCTGTCTATATCTAATCTGTGGAAGGCGCATTTGTTAAGTAATTAAAAAAAGTTGCTGCTGCTGCCAGCAATTGGCCAGACTCTTTCAGCTCTTTTCTCCAACACATTGTGCACAAAATCAATTTTGCAGCAATAATGGCATGGTAAGGGTACTCTTATTCATGAGGTCATCCTTTTAATGGCTATTAAAACGTTTTCTGTATGTAGCTCAAATTTTATTCCAGTGTACTTTTTGTACGTGTTACAAAAGATTTCACCCCATTTAGGTAGCTGATACATGATCTGTTTTCTTTCTCATTCATTTTTTTGGCTTCTTTGAAGCATGGACGTGTGGGTGCCATTCAATACATACTACACTCAAGCTTTGTACTTGCAATTTAGGTAGCTATGTGGAAGTCATGGAGTTTCATCAGCACTACCCTCAGCGTTCGTAAGGCTTTGGCAGTAGCAATAATAAGTGCTACCACAATTCTATTTTCATTACTTTTGTATTGCTTATTGAAGGGACACTAAAGGCAAATATTAAGTCATCGTCGATGGCTGAAATAGCGATTCGGAAACCCCGTAGGGCTACTTTTGTGCCAAGAAAATGCATATTTTAAAACAACAGCATGTTATAGCGATTTTCATGTCGTTGAGGCATTTCGAGCCACCCACCTGAATATGGGCCTCTCTGACGTAGTACTTGCCTTGCCCAACGTTGCCCGCCTTCACTGTGCGGTCGCCGACATACGCCAAAGGTTGTAGGAATGCAGGGTTACTGGATGATGGTGTCGATAACGTGTGATGTTTTGTGCAACCATACTCATAGACTCGTTTGTGTTTGCATAGCGTTTTGGAGCAAAAATAATATTAGAAAGGCAACAAATTCATAATTACGTTGCTGCAACGCATTCACACAAGAAGTAGAATCTACGATGTTTCTGTAATAAAAATTTTGGACTTGCCTGGTTCAGAAGGGTTCCGCTAGATGACACCACCTACCCAGCCTAGCCAGACAAAAATGAGACATTTCGAAAGAGTCGTGCCATTTCTCGTGGTAATGTCGAGCAGTTCTTTTTTTTTATTTCAATCAAATATAAACGAAGATGCAGTGTTCCATTACGTGTTGTAATGCAAAGATGTTTTTTTAATTTCAACAGGTTTCATTACTAGTGGTTAAATGGAGTCTGATCCTTTGACTACATTGGGGTCATTTCAAAATGTCTCACTCGTGGCGTGTTTAGTATTGTACATTTTACCTAAATTGACATTTTACCTTAATAATGATGTTTTAGACATTCTCAAAATATTGACCTCTCTCACTGACGTAAATTGTTATTTGCCTTTAGAGTTCCTTTGCCATAGGTGGTGTCTGCGTCAGCTATATTAAGCGCTCAAGGCCACCATAATCGGTTTGTTTGCTGGGATGCTGTTTTGCAATTATCCCAGGTGAGATTATATTACAAAAATGTGTACAGGTAAATGTAGATCTTGCCAACTTCACTATGCTAAAATTATCAATAAAACTAGTAATCTTATTACTGTTTAGTGCTCAGACCTTTGTTGAATAACAAAACTTGTTTGTCCGAAATTCCACTCCCGAAATTTGCTGCTGCAAGGAAACAGTACGGAGACATCTGCTGGAAAATACCACAGATGGCACTGATCGAATGGTTTATGGCAGTTGCTTGCAGCTGGCTGACAGTTTGGAAGTTTGATAGAGTGGGGTGTTATCAAAAAGCACTGAGAAACCATAGATTGCCATGGTGCGTGCTGCTCACATTTTCATTATATCCATGCGCAGCTTTATATCAAATTATGTCAATAGTGTTATTGGTGCCAGCCTTTTGCCTTCTGCGAGTGTACATTAAAACGTCTGCCTAAACATGTGCAGCCTTGAAGCAACTTTATTTCACACAAAATGAATGTCTTGTAGTTTGTCTTGAGAGGTGAGAGAAGAACAAGGATGTCTGCCAACCAGTTTGGAAGGGTGTGTTACGCGCTGTCCCAAGGTAGTCATGCACCACCTCCAACTCAGTGGAGGATGAGACATGTCTTTGCAACAAGTATTTGAAATGTGTTTCATTTTTAAAGTGCTGCAACTCGAATGTCATTACTGTGATGTTTATCTCTCAAGGGCTCTCTTTGGATGTTATATGCTTACTGGTGGAAGTGGTGCTACTGTGGGGAATACTTGTATGCTGGATTTTCTGGGTTCAGGCATTTGTGTTCAAGGCCTCTGTTGGGATGGTGAATTATTCTTGGTTTAAGTGGTGGAGTAGTCATTTTTGTTCAAGTTCTCCTATATCTGTCTAAGAAATGTTTTTGTGGTTCCCTGTTTCACCTATAGTTGGACAACACTTTACATGCTCTCTTTGGTGGCTGTCTGGTGCTGCTACTTTTGTACAGAATGATCAACTGCAGTAGCAAAAAATTTTGCCTGCCAGACTATGTATACTACCTTCAAACACAGATCTGTTGCAACTGGTGTAGGAAGTACAGTAGGCATTCAAACTTTTTATTATTAGTTGGATAGGCATATCGAAAGATTTAACGATAGTCATAAAAATGAGTCTGTGTATATCTAGTTTTAGTGAAATAAAAAACACCTGTTCTCTATAATACCACGCAACGCTATTGGGGCACCAAAACATGGCACTGCCCAAAAAAACTAGTCCCAGTCACGCTGCACAGGCATGGCCGACGTGTGCAACCTCCCTAGGCTGCGAAATATTACCTCTCCTCTCATATTCAACTGACGTCGCATCAAGAGACTCCTTCTTCTATCCTAGCCTGAAGAGTGCACTGTGTGGGAAACATTTGTGGGACAGTGCACTAGTGAACTCTGAAGTTGAGTTTTTTGTGTACTCTCAATAGGTATTGTTCTAAATTCTGTTGCGATGGTTTGTGGCAGGCTCGCACATTGTCATTAGCAGTGCGTGACTTTAGGAGAAGAATATGGCGAGAAAGATAACGTTTTACTCTAATTTTGTTTTTTCTTTGTTTTTCATCATGCAGATAATACGGACATTATGAACGCCCCTCATATAACCATTGTAACATCCCTGTTGCAAGGCCTATAAAAAATCGTAGCTCGATACTATGCATATATGTAATACATTAATTCAAACTGTGAATAAGTGTTTCACCGCACCCTTGTACAGTTCCCCTAACAATATCCATATCATCACTTCAATCAGGAAAAATATGTTGATCGGACATTACTGTTCTTACTGATTATGTCAAAGAAGGCATCAGACCTTATTGTAATTATATGGCATAAAGGTAAAATGATGAAGGCATTTTCTTCAAGATACAGATAGTTAATAACAAATTTTTTCTAATCTTTAGTGCTATACAGCTCTGTTAGGTGGTTAATTAAGCACAGTAAACTTTGCATGAAGTGCACTGCAGATGTCCCATATTGGACATATTTATTTGGCACTCCACAAAAATATCTTGATTACCGTAAGATGTGATAAGTTTGGGTGGGTTGAACTAGATATATTGGATTTTGTCATTGTAATTTGTGTCTTGGTGTATTGACCTGAGCCTTCAAAGGTGGCAAAACAAAACAAAAGCCGCTATGCACCGAGGTTGAAATGCATTGTGATGGAAAACGAAGGGTATTCTTGCCATTTTGTAGCATAGCACCTGCATAAAACTGAAAGACAATATGATGGTCTCATGTTGTTTATGATTGTGGTGCCTGCAAAAAAAAAAAAAACCACTAATATGTGCTCATTTTTTTTTTATTTGCAGAGTGAACGCCTTCCATAACGTCCAAATGAAATCCTGGGTGGCTAGTAGTCAGCTGGCCGGATATATTGTCTGCAGAAGCTTCAGTGCGGCGACTGAGCCTCATAGCAACAATTTTGTTTTACTGTGGCATGGTGCCTTATTAATATATTAGTGAAATTTCGCCTGTTTGGTTTAAGACCAAGATTGTGGTCTGCAGTGTGTATAAATGAAAAATAAATGATTTATTCATCTTATTCAAACGGCCAACCGAGACATGTGAGGCTTTTTTTTTAAATAACCTCCCATGCCTTTTATCTTTTTCGCACTCTGGCAAGTGCAGTAAAGGATTTGTTTCTGCACTTCTGTTGGCATTCAGTTGCACTTGTAAATGCTTGCTTCTCCTGTAAGTGCAATTCTGTGTGCTGCTCTTTTTTATATTTTTTTTTGCTAGCCGTGCACAGTGACAGAACAGTGTGACTTCTTGCAGTTGTCGGCAAAAGGCATTTGGCCGCCGCATCGTAGATGTTTGGCCGCCGCATCTGGCCGCCGCATCAGCATATTCTTTAACTCTGGCTTGGTATAGCTGGTGCAGCCCAGCGTGCAGATGGAAAAAAAAATCGCCTTCATGATGCAGCTCGGAGGCACCAGGCTCGAGCCCCTCAGCCCAGCTGCGGCGGCTGCATTTCCAATGAAGGCGTAAATGTTGTAGGCCCGTGTGCTCAGATTTGGGTGCACGTTAAAAAACCCCAGGTGGTCAAAATTTCCAGAGCTCTCCACTACGGCGTTCGTCATTATCATATGGTGGTTTTGAGACCCCACATATCAAATGAATCAAGCCCCTCAGCCCCCCTTCCCTCTTACTGTCCGCCTATGACGAGCAATAAATAAGTTTTGTGGTACTAGGCATTCTCGCGCATTTTTTATGTTGTACGTCAATGTGCTGAGTTGAACAATAGAGGGAAGGTCATATTGAAAAAAAAATGACACCATATCCACGGGGTGAATGGTGGAGAGGGGGGTGAAGCTGGGTCCGCATGCCGCTGCTTCGCCGCTTCCATTTCCTGTTTTCGT
Organism: Rhipicephalus microplus; assembly: GCF_043290135.1. NCBI lineage: Eukaryota > Metazoa > Arthropoda > Arachnida > Ixodida > Ixodidae > Rhipicephalus > Rhipicephalus microplus. The sequence continues at coordinate 42,114,224 of NC_134703.1, forward strand.
ACATCAGGATCTTGTCAGCGTTACAGTGCAGCCTCACGGCACGCTTCAGCCTTGTATGCTCGCACATCGGGGTTTTGTCTTTGAGAGCGAGCCGCTGCCGCCGCCTAGCGCGCACACCGCTCTGCAGCCTTGTTCATCCGCCGACCTACTGAATGCGCGCGCGCGTCAGAGCGGCTTCTAGTTTACTACACTGTGCCCCCTAGAGTACGGCGCTGCTGACGCACACGCGATCGCCAATGTCTTCGTGTAACGTCATTCCTATTTTTTCGCGCACACACATTGGGGTTCTGTCGTTGAGCGCGAACTGCCGCCGCCTTGCACGTATCATACTTTTTATCGGCAAACCATGAATCACCCGCTGGCCGCGTCCTCTGTCGGCTGTCTGTTTGACGCATGGATGGACGGACAAACGCAGATACGGACGAATGGACGAACACGAGAGGACTGACGCCTGGACGGACGCATGAACGAATGCAGGGATGGAGGGACAGATGCACGGATGGACGGAAGCAAAAATGAACTGATGAACGAAAGCGTGAACGGACTGATGGACGCTTTGCCCCGCTCATCATCATTCACTCCATGGATATGCTGGGATTTTTTTACTATACTGGCGGAGATGGACTTCTTGCCGGCTGTATATACTGTCCTCGGAACACAGTAGCACGCCTAAGTAATTATAGGCAGTGTCAGTGGCGATGCTTTCACCTCCTAGCTTGAGGTCTGCCGCCTCAGCCATGTTGCCCGCGAACGGTACAGCCTTGGTTTTCTTGGCGTTGAAGCGTAGTCTCAGCTCAGTCATCTCTGCTGCACAGATGTCCAGGAGAGCCTGCGGGTCCGCTTAGGTCTCCGCCACTAGGACCACATCATCCGCAGACGTCAAGCCAGGTAGCCGTCGATTTTCATCGATTCCGCTTGTGCTATACTTTACACGGAACCCCAGGCCGGACTCGAGCAATGCTTGTTCCATGCCCGACACGTATAGCAGATATAGAATCGGCGAAAGCGGACATCCCTGACGGAGACGCCTGTTGGCCGAATCTCTACATTGGCGAAGTGTGCAATGACGCTATTGCCGGTGTATAGGCGTCTGACTGTCACCAGCAGCTCTTTCGGCATTTTCAGTGTCTCCAGGCGTGTGAACAGGATGTCATGTGGAAGGTTGTCGTAAGCTTTCTCCACACCCATGAGGCAGCGTAGAAGCGTACGCCCTTCTTTTCTGGCCATCTCCGCACACTGTGTCAGGACGAAAAGGTTATCCTCAAATTGTTGACCTCTGTGAAAACCGTTCTGCCAGCCGCCCTTTAGATTCAGCCCAGCCACTGATCCAGTCCTTAGGCACATGGGTAAAGAGCCTGTACATGGTGCTGGTGACTGTGAGTGGTCGGTAATCTTGGAGGTTCCCGACTCTGCCCCGATGCCAGTCGTCTGGAATGGCCGCTCCCGCAATGTCTCTGAACAGGCCATATATATTATGTGTACAAGTACCGCCCTCTACGGCCGGTTCAAGAACTAATGAGAAGTGGCTACATATGATTACGATGGGACGCTTAGCCCACGCCTTGAAGGGACATTAAAGCCCAATATTAAGCCGACGTTAATTGTTGAAATGGCGGTCCTTAAACCTAGTAGTGTTACTTTCGTGCCAAGGAAGGGCCTATATCGAAATAAAACCACGCTTCAGTGCTCCGCATCGGGTTAGCGCATTTCAAATTACCCGCCTCAAGAAGCGGATCGACCGGACCGTCTCGCGTCGCTGGTGCCGTGCACTACGTTGCCCGGCTTTACTGCGCTAGTAACAGCTGGAGCCACAGCAGCAACAACGGCCATTGATCAATTTCCCGCCATTGGCTTCGAGATCGCAGACGCTTTTGTTTCGACTGCGCCCCGCTAGATAGCACCACCTGTCCCGTGTAACCACGCGAAAATTAAATTTTTGAACAACTCGCGCCATTTCACATAGTAACGTCCGGTGGTTGTTTTTTTTTTTTTGTTTTTTCATGAATCAAACAAACGAACAAGCAGATTTATTGCGTCTCTTGATGCACGGAAGGTTCTTTATTTATGGCAGTTAGATCGATTACTAGTGATTAATTGTAGGCGGTCCTTCTGATGTCATCGAGATCATTTTGAAAATAACTTCCTGCGGCGCTTGTGTTATGCATTTACCTTAATTTCGCTAAGTAGGGTACTGTTGTTAATATTGTCGTTTTAGATGTCATACATTGAGCTTTCACTCTGACATAAATTATTTGACTTCAGTGTCCCTTTAAGGAGCTTCGTTCCTACAAACAAAGAAAAAAACCTTGCCTGACATATATTAGCGCGTGAAGAATACGATTTATCCGACATCACTTAATGGTATCCTGTTATGTTGCTGTTGCTACAAGCAAAAAAAAAAAGAATGTGACTGTACTAGCAAGTTCCGAAGTAAAGCAAAAAAAGAACTATGTGCTAAACACTTGTAGGGAATTCGTTCTGTGCGCTTTGCGTGTATGGCCGACATCGTGTTATTTACTGCAGTGGCAACGATCGACATTAGAAAAGAGAAAATGGTTGGCTGAACTCCGACAGGATGTCTAGCAGGTGACGCACTTGGCTTTATTTCATATTGAGATTGTCGTTACAAGAGAAAACTGAGCCCCGTAACTCTCTCCATCTGGTGCGACACCTCAACAGAATCTCACAAGGGATGGGGGTAAGGAGGGATTGAAAGGATATGATATTGATTTATATGTGGGTTTTAACGTCCCAGAACCACCATAACGCGTGTACGATAAGTGGTACGGGTTACGTACGTATCTGCATATGCGCACTTTGATCCCGCTATCGTGGTGAGCCCTCTATCCTTTTAAGCCCGGTGTACTATAACTAGAGAGTAATAGTATACCGAGTGTACCGTGATACCGGAATCGAAGTGCGCATGCGCAGATACATACGTCACCTGTACAGCTTCCCGTACGCGCGCTATTTTTCAGATTTCACGTTACCGTGGTAGCGTAGGTGTACGTAGTGTACGTAAACATGGCGGCGCTCTTGGACGCCCGCTTCGAAATGATTTTGGCGTTGTTGTTGAAAGATTCACCTTGTCCGCCGCAAACGACTGTTCAAAGTGACTTCGCTTGCCTTCAGTTGGCTTCGATGACCGAGTATTACGGATAAGTTGGCGTAGTTTTTGAGATAGCTTCCCATTTTGAACACGCCTAGGCTTAACTACAAGATCGATGTAAACAAATCGGCAACGTAGATGTTTTCGAGTTTGGTGCGTGGTTCATATTTATTTACTTTTATTATCACTAAGATAAGCTTCTAACAATGCTTCGCGCGGTGGCATAGCCAAACATTCTCGTTTTCTTTCTATTTTCAGTTTAACTTACCATCTAATGAGTGGCGCACCCATCCCATCTGGGGCACGTAAACGCTATCCCACTAAACTATAAGACGCTGCCCACAACGAACGTTTGCTCCACGGTAACGCCATTCCCTTAACCTACGGTATCACGCTAACGCTAAACTGTAACTGTCTACTGTCTAGTATTTGCGTGCTTACCGTATGCGCTAACCGGCACTCTTAAAAGATCCCAATAGAGGTTTTTAGCGTGTCCAGTGTACGCAAAGAGCTTTATCAAATACCGGGTTACAGGGCGATGATATCGTGCGTACCTTACGAAGCGTCTTGCGACCACAATTACAGACACGTTTCTTTGTTCCCCCCCCCCCCCCCCCCCATATAGTGTCTGTCCTTCAGGAAAAAGATCCAAAACGAAAGATCATTCGGAACTTAGGTCGCTGCCGAGAATTTACACCAGCAGAGAAGCAGAATTCTCGAGTCGTCTGCGTCCGTCGCGATTGAGCAGTGTTGTTGGTGCTCGGCTGCAGACACCGATGGTCGCAAGTTCGATCTCGGCTGCGGCGTCACATTTCGATGTGGACGAAATGGCAGAGCCTCGTGTACTGTGCGATGTAAATGCGTGTAAAAAACACCAGATGGTTGAAATTCATTATTATTATTAAATATTGTTATTTTCCAGTCTTCTGCAGTAACAATTGTGTGCTGGCCTGTTTCCTCTCAGCACCTGTCTGATTGCAATCCCTATCCGGCCTCTCGCGTTTACGGCTTCGGTATCCATTATAGATTAATAAGCGTAAGTTATCCTACGTAAGAAGGTATAACAGGGAGAGAATTGAACACGCTCTGTAAAACGGAGGAAGCATCAACGCAGTGAAGCGGAAACTTGGGATAGGCAAAAAATTGAATGTATGCAGTAAGGGACAAAGAAGGCAAAATAACTACCAATATGGATAGGATAGTTAAAATAGCGGAGGAGTTTTACAGAGATCTCTACAGTAGCCGGGGCAACCACGACCTTAATACTATAAGAATTGGCAGTAACCCAGATTACACCCCACCACTAATGATAGAAGAAGTCAGAAAAGCTTTGGAGAGCATGCAAAGAGGCAAAGCTGCTGGTGAGGATCAGCTAACATCAGATCTGCTGAAAGATGGAGGACAGATTGTGTTAGAAAAACTAGCCACCCTGTTTACGAGGTGTCTCCTGACGGGAAGAGTACCAGAGTCTTGGAAAAGCAACAGTCTTGGAAGACAAGGACTTGAAGAATTGCAGGCCGACCAGCTTGCTCTCTGTAGTATACAAACTATTTACAAAGGTAATTGCTAACAGAGTAAGGAAAACATTAGAATTCAATCAACCAAAGGAACAAGCAGTATTTCGAACAGGCTACTCAACAATCGACCACATTCATACTATCAATCAGGTAATAGAGAAATGCTCAGAATATAACCAATCACTATACATAGCCTTCATAAATTACGAGAAGGCGTTTGATTCAGTAGAAATATCAGCCGTCATGCAGACACTGCGGAATCAGGGCGTCGATGAAGTATATATAAACATCCTGGAAGAAATCTACAGGGGATCAACTGCTACCATAGTGCTTCATAAAGAAAGCAACAGAATACCAATCAAAAAGGGTGTAAGGCAGGGGCACACAATCTCGCCAATGCTATTTACCGCGTGCTTAGGGATGTTTTCAGAAGCCTAGAATGGAAACAGTTAGGAATACGAGTGAATAGAGAGTACCTTAGTAACCTGCGCATTGCCAATGACATTGCATTACTGAGTAACTCAGGGGACGAATTGCAACTCATGACTACGTAGTTAGACAAGGAGAGCAGAAAGGTGGGTCTTAAAATTAATCTGCAGAAAACGAAAGTAATGTAGAACAACCTCGAAAGAGAGCAGCGCTTCGAGATAGGTAATAGTGCACTTCAAGTTGTAAAATACTATGTATACTTAGGGCATATAATAACCTCGGAGCCAAACCACGAGATTGAAGTAACTAGAAGAATGAGAATGGGGTGGAGCACATTTGGCAAGCACTCTCGAATCATGACAGGTAGATTGCCACTATCCCTCAAGAGGAAGGTATATAACAGCTGCATCTTGGCGGTACTCAGCTATGGAGCAGAAACCTGGAGACTTACAAAGAGGGTTCCGCCTAAATTGGGGACGACGCAGCGGGCAATGGAAAGAAAAATGGTAGGTGTAACCTTGAGAGACAAGAAGAGAGCAGAGCGGATTAGGGAATAAACGGGGGTTAAGGATATCATAGTTGAAATCAAGAAGAAATGGACATGGGCCGGACATGTAGCGCGTAGACAGGATAACCGCTGGTCAATAAGGGTAACTAACTGGATTTCCAGAGAAGGCAAGCAGGTTAGGGGAAGACAGAACGTTGGGTGGGCAGAGGAGATTAATAAGTTTGTGGGTATAAATTGGCAGCAGCAAGCACAGGAGTTGAATGGTGGAACATAAGAGAGGCCTTTAATTGTCCTGCAGTAGACGTAGTCAGGCTGATAATGATAATGATGATGATCCATTATAACGCTAAGGTATAGTGTGCAGTCGCACTAAAGCCCAAATAATTTTCGAAGCTCATACCATTCTTTTTCATAGCAATTCATGGTTGATGAGGTCGTTCTATGCAGTCTAATATCTAATTGAGGATGTCTTCCCTCAGCACTTTTGTTGTACAGGTTGATGGCGCATGACCACATGCCTGAAATGGATTAACAAGGAAGAAAAAAAAGAGCTGAGTGAGTACGTGTATTTACAGCAAGCGGATGATGGTGGAAATTTGTAAGGTCGGGTCTGTAACCGTGGGAATTTTTCACAGATACAGTTGTCACTTACGAGTGACTGGCCACAAACGAAAAAAAAATTCTTGCTTCCTTCATGCAGATAGACGCGCAAAAGCAACAAAGTTTTCACATTCGAACTCGCAAGGTTTCATGTGTTTTGAGAAGACGTGCTGCTGCTAATGCCGAAGACTGCTGGTTTTGCAGCCGCCCGAAACGGTACCGCTTTTTTTTTTTTTTTTGACGGACGGCTTGTATTAAAAGTCAAGGTAAACGTCATCACCTCTCGGCCTCTCTCGTATTCCTTCTCGCTTCTTTTCAAACACTCATACAGACTATAAGCTTTCTTGCTTATATACCTGTTGCAGTACAGGGTAACCGCTTCCGTGCACATAGAGGAGAAGCGAGCATTTCAGTTGAGCTCTCAAATATTCCTGTATTATAGTGAGAGACCGCATCCTTGCACTCCTCGTACCCGGATGTCCTGATACAGGATTGCACGATGTACAACTACGTCACAGGACTCGTCAGACTGTGTGCGGACAGTACCGCCTTTGTAAGTGCTTTCTCACCTCCTTTTCATGCAGGAGACTGATGCGCACACTAAAGGCGACGAAAATTGCCCATACACGAGATTTGCAAAAAGGACGAACTCTCGCTCAGCCATGCCTGCGTACACAGGTTATAAATATAGGTGCCAGCTTTTCTGCGACTTACGCAGCTTACGGGAGAAAACATCTAGGAAGCTCGGCGTCATAAGGTCACAAATCCACACGTGTCTCACAGCATATGGAATGTATCAGACGTGATTGTGCTAGCCTAAAGCGCTTCTGCACAATGCATGGCTATAGCGAAAGCCACATGGGTCGGCAAACTCGCTCATAAGCCAACTTACATTCACTCGGACTCGGATGGAGCCGTGAGTATAGTGAATCTGGGTGAGTAATATTTTGATGAGTGTGAGTCCGGTGGTAGAAAACTTTAGTGAGTCGTCAGTGCGAGTGAGCCCTATAGGCAGAACGTAGGTTTGTTGAGTGAGTCTGAATGCTCCGCGTTTGTCTAATTGCCTCGCAATGGACCTATTTATTCACCTATCAGCATTTTTGGTCATTTTTATGTCGGCTTACGTTTGTACTCACATCTATTCACACACACATCAAAGCACCATTCTTCATGCGCCACCGCAATATTTATTTATCATTATTTATAAGGGTATAGCGCACCACGACAAGGACACAAAAAGAGAGACGCACACACACACAGCGCTGCGTGTGTGTAGCGCTAAGTGTGTGTGCGTCTCTCTTTTTGTGTCCTTGTCGTGTTGCGCTATACCCTTATAAATGATGAACCCCAACCAAATAGCCCGGCAATGTGTCTTAGCAAGTTTATTTATCAGACGCGTAAGATAGGCGAACAGTGGGCTTAACCCCCCCCCCCCCCCCCCGTATCTGTTATTACATATTTAGTATCTGTTACTACATCTGTAACTACATCTGTATCTGTTACTAAATATTTCTCGTCCAATATTGTTGACAGGTCATGAGGGACGCAGAAATGATTCGAAATAGTTGTTTCGGAGAGTCCTTTAGCATATAATGTACTTTATAGAAGCTCTTTTGAGTCCAAAAACCACCACAAGGTTATGGAAAACGCCGTAGGGCAGGACTCCTGAAATTTCTACCACCTTGGGTTTTTTAATGTGCACCCAAAATGCGAGCACACGGGCTTACGCTATTTTCGCCTCCATCGAAAATGCAGCCTCCGCAGCCAGGATTCGATCCCGCGGTCCGCGGGTCAGCAGCCGAGTAGTAGAACCTCTTTTGCTTTGCGTCCAAAATGGGAATGTATTCGCCGCTACCAACAATTGAACCCAGACCTCTTGCTCAGCTGGCCACTGAGTGATCACAATGGGCATAGCGCTCATATACTGTCCCTTACACGAGCATTAAGTAACAAAGTATACCCCGCAGCTCGGAAAAAGCCGTAACGTACACGCGTTTATATGTGTCCTTCTGCGTTGTCAGCGAAAGCGGCTTTCCACATGCACCTGCACGGTGACATCGTCTTCATTTACAGCCTACCAAGAACTGATATTGGAAAAAAGTTCTCAAGAGGGAGCTCAGAAAGATAGCAGCTGACAAAGACGCTGTGGTGTTCTGAAATGTGTATGTGACATCGTCACGGCATAATGGGGACTTTCTCTGTATTATCGTGGATTCTGGTTTATCTTGATGTCAATGGCCAATGTAATAAACTGGTATTCAATGAAATGAATGAGTGAAAACGTGTTAGTGCGTGGTTTTTTGTAACGCATGGCGTTATCTGTTTTGCGAGAGATATCAAACATGTGCCTTGTATCTTTTGTGTCGCATTTTATACCTATAACTGTTCTCGCAGTGCTTCCGTCGTCCTGACCACGTCAGGCTTTGGCTCTCTTCATCTAAACGACGGCAGAAGCTGGCAGCTATAAACAGAAGTATTCGGTCACAGTCATCTTCCATCTGGGCTAGTTATCTGCCAGCTACATTCGGAGCAAAGATCTGAGAGGATGTCGCCTTCGTTATCCTGGCCAGCTGCTAAAGCCATAAACATCCATCCACCCAGACAGTTTTGATGTGGAAATTGACTTTTCCACTCGGGTGACGGTTGACGGACGTTATATTTCACAGCCTTCTGTCCACGTTGGGCTTACGCAACCGCCGTTCCTGAAGTACAGGCGGCGCACTTGCGGCCGCTTTGTTGGCACGAGCTGTACTATACGAGGCCGTCAGCACGTGCTGCTTGTTGGCCCTGTCCCACAGGCACACCGCGTCAGACGCAAAACGTTCAATGGTGAGTCTTAATGGCGCATTTTACAACGGCAACAACCGCGGCAACTTTTGCCACGTGTTGACTTCGCTTATTTTTTTCGTTTAAAGTAAGCACGGCGCTAACTGTAGGCATGCTATGCGGTCATTACCAGTGCCTGTTTCACAGTACCACAGGATACCACTCATAATACTATTTTGCGTAAAACAGGCACCGATACCACAGACATCGTATGAAACGGCACGTTCCCACTGAAGAACCAGAACGCTTTTATTGAACGTGCTACGCATTCGATATAGATAAGAGCTGTGCGCAACGATAGCTTTTTAGCCAGCGCATGGTATAGTTATATCGCATGCATACAGGGTTACTGCTAAGCGCTCTTGGACACAGACCACTGCAGCATATTGGTCCTTACCAAATAATCGTCAATATAGATAGGAACTCTGCGTAATGATAGTCTTTAGACAGCGTGTGGTAGTTATATCGCATACATACATGATTACTGCTAAGTGCTGTTAAGCATAGATTATTGCAGCATATTGGTCTTCACCAAGTAATCGTCAATATAGATAGGAGCTGTGCGCAACGATAGTCTTTAGCCAGCGTATGGTAGTAATATCGCATGCATACAGGATTACTGCTAAGCGTTGTTGGACATAGACTACCTTAGTACAGGCACTTATAGATTATATGAATGATGTCATTGGTTAACCATTTCTTCACGTATAATTTGTGCTCATACACAGAGAGGGCGGAACTTCGGCGCGCCGAAGCACATAGACACTCGCCTTTAATACGTCCGTAATACTTATTAAGCGGTTACGTCGAAGCGTTTGTCGGTAGGCTTATCATTGGGGAAAACCTTAAGAGTGGAGCGTTGTCCGTTTCGGGTAGAAGGACGACTCGTTGGCGGCCTTAACCCGCGCAGCAAATGAAACGTTTGTAGCTTTGTAGCAATATGTCCAATAATGCGCCTTACGGCTATGACGCGCCTCGTTATTGAGTTTCGTACTCGGGACGTTACATGTGCAGATAGATGTCAGTTGGTACCTCCGTTAACTTTGTACTTGATGTACTGTCGAGACGGCGCCCCAAGCCAGCGTTTGCCGAAGGGCGTAAAGCCGGGTGGTCAGATGCAGCAGCGGCAGAAGCAGAAAAAAAAGGAAAGCGTTTGATATGATAAGACTGTCTAATATAACGGCACGAATGCGTGACTGAGTAGTCACACGGAAATATAGACTGTGTATCGACTCAAAAATAAATTGAATACGAATATAGGTCAACTCCAACATAGCGACAAACTCTCTCTCTCTCTCTCAAAAAGAAAAGAAAGATAATGTCGTTCTTGCGTGTTTTTCTTTTTGATTGATTGAATGATATGTGGGATTTAACGTCCCAAAACCACCATATGATTATGAGAGACGCCGTAGTGACGGGCTCCAGAAATTTCTACCACCTGGGGTTCTTTAACGTGCACCCAAATCTGAGCACACGGGCCTACAACATTTCCGCCTCCATCGGAAATGCAGCCGCCGCAGCCGGGATTCGATCCCGCGACCTGCGGGTCAGCAGCCGAGTACCTTAGCCACTAGACCACCACGGCGGGGCGTGTTTTTCTTTTGTTTTTTTTTCGTTAAAATACGAAGTTTTTGTTTTTTATTACAATACTCTGCAACGGAATAATGATATAGTCGAGCGCTAACCGCACCATAAAGCTGCTTTGCTTTTCGTTAGCTTTCATAGTACTATGTTTTCTTTTGTGTGTGTGTGTGTGTGTGTGTGTGTGTGTGTGTGTGTGTGTGTGTGTGTGTGTGTGTGTGTGTGAGTGTGTGTGTGTGTGTCGCAAATGCACATACGCAATGTATTGGTAGAGCTGGCGCAATAACTATATACAGCTGCCGCAGTGACGCACTGATAATGGCGTTCGGCTTCTGACCGAAATGTCCTGGTTTCGAACTCACCGTCCACAGCGTTCGTCGTCAAGTCAATGTCAGCGCACGTCAAAGAAACCCGGGTGGTTGGAGTTGTCGAGAGCCTTCACAAGAGAATCAGCCAGTGTACTACACAATAAAAGTACCACCGGACGATATTCGCTATTAAAGGACTACTTATAAATATAAAAATGAGGGTGCAGGGCAATTGTTGATTCACTTCAGAGAATCAACAATTTTCACGACATGAAGCTGCTACCTCTACCTGAATACTACCGCGCAATGCTTGTGAAACGCTACCATGCAGGATTGAAAGGCGACAACCTTTTAGGAACCATTGCCAACCTAAACCACCGCAAAGTTCTTTATAACACGCGTTTTAATCACACATGGCTTATCCCACGCACGCGCACTAACTACGGCAAAGAAATGCTGCGCTTCCTCCTGCCGTTTCACTTGAATGCCATATCGTCTTCCATTTGAGTGACTGTTCTGATTGTAAGTGTAGTAAGCGTATGGGCACATGCCCCATATATTTTTTTTATTTTTATTTTTTTTACTTTGGTGCTAATCTTGCGATCTTCTTTTCTTGCATTGTTACACTCTTTTATTGATATCGTTTGTTTAAGGAAATAATTACGGTCATTTTTTTGAGTTTATTACTTTTCAATCTTCATGCTTTATTATGCTTATGCTTATTATACTTTATGCTTTATGCTTGCTCAAATTTTTGTACATTGTCACTGCAATAAAAGTGTTGCCTATGCTGCCCATTTGTAAGGGGTCGTGGTCCCAGTCAAGCCCATTAGAGGCTTTTTGACCACGGCCCTCAGCATCCCGAATGTTGAAATAAATAAATAAAGTTCAAGAATCAACCGCAAGAACACACTGGACACAGAAAGAGACGCAATACGAAGCGGTTTCATGAAGTGGTTTTGTGTTCTTTCCGTGTCGCGTGTGGTTGATTTTTCTAATTAGGAAAGACTATACGTTGAATCGATAGTTTTGTGATAGCTCTACTCACGGATTTACAAAGATCTCAATTATATGGTCACAAACATAGATCCACACATATATGTTGATTTTTGGAAGAAAAAAAAAAAGAGGAAGGTTTGCATTATGCAAAAGCGTAAGAACGTCCTTACGCTTTTCGGTCCCGAAAGTATTGCAGACTAAAGATTGATATGCGGGGTTTAATGTCCCGAAACCACCCTATGATTATGAGAGACGCCGTAGTGCAGGGCTCCTGAAATTTCTACCACCTGGGGTTCTTTAACGTGCACCCAAATTGGAGCACACGGCCACCCAGCACTTTCGCCTTCATCTAAAATGCAGCCGCCGCAACCGGGATTCGATCCTGCGACCTGCGGGTCAGTAGCCGAGTACCTTAGCCACTAGACCACTGCGGTGGGGCTAAACTGAAGATACCTTTAGTGGTTTCAGAGAGCCAAAGTTTTTGTAGAAACAGTGAAGGTCACAAGAACGTTAGTACGAGGCAACTGTTTATCACCGCACGAAGGACCTTGAAGGCCTTCGATCTGTAATTGAAGCGTGCGCGGCCGCGGCTTTTGAGAAACATAATACAGTAGCGGGGAAACGTAGCTTCATGAAGTGTTTCCGAGAACCTGCACTGTATAGGAAAAAAAAAAACAAAGTCATTTGACACTTGAGAGTTTACTGCGTATATGACTCATTTTTAAATAAACCCGTGAACGCTCTTCGGAGATCATTGTACTCAGTGGGGCTCTACTCCACCCAGGATTAACCGCGGATTCTTCGAATACAGTTTATTCTCTCTCTCTTTCTTTCTCTCTCTCTCTCTTTCTTTGGAGAGCTGTGGACCCCCATTCCCCCGAAGAAAATTAATGTATATCTCGTAAAAGCTTCATATACGCGGCAAGCCAGAACTAAAAAAAAAAAGTCCAATTTTTCACTTATGGCACATTGTGCACGGTCGCTTGAGAGCGCTCTGATTCTGTGTAAAAGTGCTGATTTAAACTGTTTCAAAGCTTTAGAATGAGATAGCGCAGGCATGCAAGTCATTTCGTCATTTCTTATCATTTACTGGACTTAATATTGTAGTAGTAATCCTGAGTTCTTATTCTACACAAGTTTTTCAGAGCCTCCGGTACTTTTGAAAACAGCCAGTCTAATGTAGTGCTACGTTGTTCAACGCCTGCTTTTCATCCTGCACCGACGCATTTTTTACTTAAAGAGATATTTGTTTGAAACATTCTCTTGCGTGAATTTGACCCAGTCCCCTAGATTCAACAGCAGGTTTACAACGATTGCTCACATCTGGTCGCTCACGAAAAAAAAAAAAATACGAGTTTTGGAATCTTCGCATCGTTTCTCTGCAAATAGACTCACAAGGTCAGAGAAGTTCTTCAAACTTTTCTCAATGTGAAGGTGAAAATATTCGACACACATCTGTCTGGCTGGGCAGAAATTCATACGAATAAAGTGAACTCCCCAGCCGCTTTTAGCCCAAAGTTTTTAATGTTAAAATTTACAACTAAAAACCTACCCAAGCTTACCGATTGTATGCGTGCACGGCCTGCGGAACCAATGGAGAAAACACCACAGCAACAATAACGGCTGGAAGGAGGACGATGGAGAGAGGGACACAGCTAAGAAAAGTCGTTAGCTTCGGAGCCGGCTGAACAGTCACCCTTGAAGGAAGGACCGAATCGGTCCCGAAACGTCGCTGCACTTTGTTAGTTTTTAATTTTAACTTTAGAAACCTCAGATCAAAAGTGGCTGGAGAGTTTATTTTATTCATATGAGTTTTCTTAATGTAGTTGGTATTTTTTCGTTTTTTTTCTTCATGAATTATTTAGTTCTTTGTTGTTGACGATGTTATTGATGTTTTCGTAGTGGTTGTTGCTCCAAGCGGTCGTGTCTCATATCTATACTACGGCGGATTCAACCTAGATCGGACGAGTTGTTGCTGCCCAATAGCTTGTTCCAGCTACAGCGGCTATTTAAGTAACTGGAGTTAACGAAGAATGTGCATAAACAAATTTAATTTAAACAATACTGCACCCCTCCACCACTTTAACGATGAGGAAGTATAGAATCTGATACAAATGAACTATATCAAATTATTATTGCCCTTCTTATTTTGGTAACCTGCTTGCTAAATGTTTTATACGTATGTCTTTCTACCAGGTTTGTAGGCTTAAAAGCTATGACCGTTAATGAGTGCGAGTCGTACGGTTCCTGCTATCTGCCCTTGAGGCCACTTGATGTAGTAGCAACAGTATGCCTATCCATCAAGTACTGTGACTCAGTTATTAGAGCTTCATGAAAGATTGCGTTGATATAGCCGCACTTTTTTTCAAGGCAGTTGAAACATAAATAAGAATACACAAAATTATAGTGTAGGGCATCGACCACTTTTGACTCGAATAACACATTGTGTGAACACGGGTAGCCGCACAAAACGTATTCATTTGACTCACCTATACGCCCTAAATGTTTTCTTGCCTAAAGTTGTGCACATTTTGTTGCGGCTGTTCGTAGATTTGTGCCAGTTCATTTCCTTTTTTTTCATTTTCGTTTACATTGCCGACATTTTATGCGTCTGCCGTCACACATGGGCAGCGTAAAGGACTATTTTGTTCACGGCGGGCTGGCTTGCACGGGCTGAAGCTTTTCTGACATCAACGCAATACACATACATATCCAAGTGATAACGCAGAGTACATGAGTTCTCTTACATGTACGTTAATTTTCATTAGCAATACAGCAAATAGCTTGGTAACAGAATAATTGCTGTACAAAAAAAAAAACAGGGTGGGTTCTATGAGTAATTGTACGAGGAAGAAGACACCTTTTGGCATAGGAGGCAATCCCCTGCATTGGGTATGAGCCATCAGAGAAGAAGAAGACGAGGTGAGTATAGTCCTGTACGTTCTCGCTGATTTATTAAAGTCAATATTTCCGTCCTGCATGTGTCACGGGGTACATTAACCTCCCATTCCGAAACTGTTCAGCACTAGACGTATGTATGTGGGTGCTGTCAATCTTACAGCTGCTAACTAGCGTGATACAAAGAGTTGTCACAGTGGAATCGCAGTGAAGGCTGCTAGACGTAGGGGAATCCGCATGTTATTGATTTCGTGTGTCAACCAAATATTGTGAGAGGCACCGGAGTTTGAAACACTGGCAGGGTGTGTGTTTAAGCATTGAGAAACGGGGGCATGGGTGCCTAATGAGCACACATTGCTAGTTATAAAAAGCTGGGAACTGCAACAAGTTGTTATAAACACATTGCTAGTTATAGACACCTGGTCATGGTGACTTAGACTAATAAACACATATTGCTAGTTATAGAAACCTTGGAATAGCAACAGAGACTAATGAACACACGTTGCTAGTTATAGAAACCTTGACATGGCAACATAGACTAATGAACACACGTTGCTAGTTATAGAAACCTGATGCACGCAACAGACTAATAGACACACATTGCTAGTTACAGAAATCTGGGCATGGCAACAGAGACTAATGGACACACGTTGCTAGTTCTAGAAACCTGTTGCAGGCAACAGACTAATAGACACACATTGCTAGTTATAGAAATCTGGGCATGGCAACAGAGACTAATGAACTGACAATGCTAGTTATACCAGCAACACACACACACACACACACACACACACACACACACACGCGCACACACGCGCACACACACACACACACACACACACACACACACACACACACACACACACACACACACACACACACACACACACACACACACACACACACACACACACACACACACACACACACACACACACACACACACACACACACACACACACACACACACACACACACACACACACACACACACACACACACACACACACACACACACACACACACACACACACACACACACACACACACACACACACACACACACACGCACACGCACGCACACACACAGCTAGTGTATAGGTTGTTTTTCGGCATACTGATCTGAAAGGGTGGCCTTGTAAGGATTTGGGAAGGCCTGGAGCACCCTAAACCACTACAGCCTTGATAAGATATAGTCGGACAGTCCCTACAGCTGTGGGAGGCAGAGATTTGCTGCCGCCGGATATACACCTACTGGAAAATAGGCACAAATGCACTTCCGGCCAGGTGCGCAGCTGAACGGAGCAGACCACTGAAACCATGGGAAATGGTGTGTGTGTGTGTGTGTGTGTGTGTGTGTGTGTGTGTGTGTGTGTGTGTGTGTGTGTGTGTGTGTGTGCGTGCGTGCGTGCGTGCGTGCGTGCGTGCGTGGGTGACATTCGTTCAATTCAGTCTTTCGTACACATCACTTGCTATATCGTGTTAATGACACGCTAGCAGGTGCAAGTGTCAAACCCACATGTATATAGCGCAAAAACAGCGCACAATTTATTTCTAATTTTCGCTTTTCTTCAATATATACTATAACGACTCCTCCTGTTTCATTGCCGTTTTGTATATTCAAGCAATCGCGCAGTGTTCACAGGGGCTAGAGAACATAGCGACCGAAAAAGCATGCCGTCTATCCGTTCACCGCAGATGTCTCTCGTTAGAGACCGCATCGTGCACTCTCCTTACCCGGACGTCACCATACCGGAGTGCTCGTTGTACGAATACATCGCACGATTCCTCGAGCGACATGCGGACAGGACGGCCTTCGTGAGTTCCCTCTCGCACTTTCTCGTACATTCGATTTGCTTCAGCCTCAGAGTTGCAGGCCTTAAATACGCAAAGCATGGTGTTGATTTTGAATGCGTACCGCTATAGTTAATTGTCGCATTCGCATTTTTTTTCACGGACGAGGAGCGTTATAAGAAAGCATAACACACTGGTGGGGTTGTTCTAAGTAACTTTCTGCACGATTGTATCGGGTAACTTGCGTGAACACAATGACACATGCGCCTTCCTTGACAGTTTTATCTTTGTTTCCGCAATGTTTTCTCTTATTATCACTGTGTTAAACAATAACGGTTCTACGCGTCTCCTTGTTCAGTGGTATAACGCGCGGATATGCTAATGTGCGGGAGTCCTTGGAGCGCGCGAGTTGATCATATATTAACGGCACAACGCGGTGAATTCACATGCGTCGTCACGCAGATCTATTGTTCCTGTTTTTATTGTTGGTGCCAATTGTTGTCCACTTAACA